>NW_022103899.1:13324630-13441603 GCF_000313985.2 Echinops telfairi
ATCTATCCCTATCTATCTATCTATCTATCTATCTATCTATCTATCTATCTATCTATCTATCTATCTATCTATCTATCATCTATCTATAATTGTGTATCCTGGGTTTGTTTCTCTAGAGAACGCTGACTAACACAATGACTCTCTTATCTGTTTTGATTTTTTGAGTGGCTTTTAAAATATTTCCTTGACTTTGACCATGATATCCTTGAAAATTATCAGATACATTTTATAAAATGCCCCTCTCTTGGTGTTTGTCTTATATTTACTCACATTGGATTAGGTATTAATCTTGGTAGGGATATTTAAAAAATGATATTGTTTTCTTTTTGCCTCATAGTAGTTAGCACATTGTTTTAATTTTTTCCGTGATTACTGATTGTGTTTTGAGGAGCTCAGTCAGTTTTGCTTTATTCTGAAAATTAGAGGCAAAATTCTAAAAATTTTATCTTTGTGTTATAGGATTTCAGACCTTCCTAATGTATTATTTTTATGATATGGAATTTTTATTCTATTGCAAGCATATGTATGCATTGGCTTTATTTTTAAGTATGTGTTTTGCACTCATTTGCCTCATTGTTTAATTTGCATCCTTGAGGAATTGACTGATTAACATTGTGAATCATATAGATGAATTGAACAAATATTTAACCGCATTGAATACCCAAAATAAACCTGAATGGATTGGGATCCATTGTACTCTTTCACACATGAGAAAACTTTAAAAGTATGTGGAAAAACTCCATGATTTTTAATGATATTTTTCTGTAAACTTCTCAGAAGCACACACATATTAGCAGATGCAGGATCCCAGGGTCCCCTTTTGCTGAGGGTCTTTTGTAACTCTGTTAATAAGAGAAGTTGGTTTCAGTTTCCCCTCCTGTCGAGTTGTGCTAAACTCCTGTAATGCTTTCTGAAGTCCTTCCTTTTCTCTGTGGGGCTGTTAGGTGCCATCAAGTCAATTCTGACCCACAGCAACGGCATGTACAACAGACCGAAACCGTGCCAGGCCCTGTGCCATCCTCGCAGTTATTCCTCTGCCTGAGTCCACGGTGGCAACCAACGTGCCAGTCGATCATGTTGAGGTCCTGCATTTTACTAAGCATGATGTCCTTCCCCAGGATTGACAATATAGCCAATCTATCTAAAGCAAAGTCTTGCCATCCTTGCCTCTAAGGAGCCTTATGGCTGTACTTCTTCCAAAATGGATCAGTTTGTCCTTTAAGCAGTCCATGGTAATTTCAATATTCTTCACCAGGATCACAATTCAAATGTATCAATTCTTCTTCAGTCTTCCTTATTGAAAGTCCAACTGTCACATGCATATGAGGTGATTGAAAATACCACAGCTTGGGTCAGGCATACCTTAGTCCTCAAAGTAACATCCTTACTTTAAAGAGCTTTTGTGCAGCAGATTTACCTAATGCAACATGTCTTTTGATCTCTGGACTGCTGCTTCCATGAGTATTGATTGTGGCCCCAAGCAAGACAAAATTATTGATGCCATCAATCTTTTCTCCCCTCATAATGAGGTTACCTAAGGGGTCCAGTTGTGAGGCTTTTGGTCTTCTTTACATCGAGTTGTAACCCATACTGAAAGTGCCAATTATTGACTTTCATCAATAGTTACTTCTCATTTTTAGTCAGCGAGGTTTTGACATCTGCATTTCACAGGTTGTAAATAAGCCTTTCTCCACTCTTGATACCGCATTCTTCTTCATATAATCCAGCTTCTTTGATTATTTGGATGAGTATGGTGAGAAAATACAACCTTGCCTCACACCTTTCCTGATTTATTTTGTTTCTTCCCTGTAAGAGTTTCTATTTGACTGTTGGATCCACTTATGAAGTCATCTTTGTCGTTTTTCTGTGTATAGCTTGTAATTACAGATTAAAATTTCTTGAAACCAGGAAGCACTGTCATTCCAAGAGTTCCAAAAGAAGCCGATCCCAGGACAAAGCCTTGGCTGGATTGAATGGACATAGTAATTCACATCCTACAACAGGAGTGAAGAGCTGAAGAACCTGAGAAATAGAAAAGACACATTTACAAAATGAAACTGTTAGCAACTCTGGGTACCTGACGTTGATCCCCCAGGACCCATTCAGTAGATGTGGAAAATTCACCTCAGAATCACTCACATCTTGCACATTAGACATGTTCCTTCATCAGGTACTGGTTTTCTTTGATCAGATCAGTGAAAGAGGCATTTTGGATGTCCCAGCTCCTGCAGAAAGGAAGTAGGCAGACTTCTGCAGGAAGTTCCAGCCCTGCAGAAAGTCCAGATGACACCAGAACAGAGGTCCCAAACATATAGAAACATTCGAATACTTGAATTATCACAGCTAGCCACAGGAAACTGGGTTTCCCCTTCTCACCCACTGCCAATGAATTGATTCTAACGTAGAGGAACCGATAGGACAGAGTAGAACTGCCTCTTTGGGTTTTTGAGACTGTACATCTTTATGGAGACAGACAGCCTCCTTTGCTCCAGAGTGGCTCGTGGGTTCAATGCGGTGACATTGGGGTAACAACCCAACACATAAAGTATTATACTACGAGGATTTCTTGAGCCAGTGAATCAATAGTCATCATGAAGTAGTGATGACCTGACCTCAATATAGAACTTAATCTCTCAAAATATTATTGTATACAAATCTATATTATTTGGATTGGAACATTTAACCTTCTCGTTGACTTTTACTTTATTTCCTTTTTTTGTCACTCCCTTTTATAATGATCTTGTTATTTAATAATAATTCTCTCATATAGGTTTTTAAATCATCCTTATATTGCCTTTATTTCCATTAATTAATTAATATACTCACTGCCATCAAATCAACTATGCTAACTCATAGTGATCCTATAGAGCAAAGTGACCCTGTCATTTTCCAAGACTGTAAATGTTTACAGGAGCAAAAGACCTCGTCTTTCTTCCACAGTGCTCCTGGTGCGGTTGAACTGATGACCATGTGATAACAGGCCAGTTCATACCTCATTCCTGTTAGTGAGTATAGAATTCTATATTGAAATCTACTTAAAACACTTAAAATGTGAACTTTGCGGTCTATTGTGCCTTTTTTACTTCAGATTTTCCTTATGGAGTTGTCTTTTTGATCACCCAGCAAAAAGCCTGCTTTGTTTGTTTGTTTGTTTGTTTGTTTGTTTTTTAGCAGAACCTCTCTTTCCTGATAAACTCTGAATTCCAAAATTTCCCCTTCTCTAAATGAGGCTAGCTGTCAAACATTGCATTCAGTTCTTCAGCTTCTCATTCTGCTTGACTGTCAGAATAGGTGATCATCTCAAGAAAATTTCAACATCAATATTGGGATTTCCACTCTTGGCTTTGTTGTTCTTTAGGAAGCCCACTTATTCTCAATGATTTGGAATTCCAACCTTTCAGCTTCGTTTAAGTGGATATATGTCATATATAGTCTCATTGTTGGTCAGAAACCACTGTCACCGGTACAGATGGAACTCAGAGAAGGAACTAGACAAATTTCTTTTTGGGCAAATCCCATCTCCAAAGATCTGCTCCAATTTAAGTATTGACAAACTTATTCAAATTGGTAACATTTTATCCAATTTGGGCAGATTTATCCAAATTTATCCAATTTGTAGATTGGGCAGCAAGAATAGTAACTAGTTATTATTCATTCTAATGTTTAGAATGATTGATTTATGAGAATATGTTTAAAATATTGATACTGGGACCCTAGTTTATATATGCACAGGTTTATTTCAAACAAAATGAGTTCAAACGTGTTTCTGTGACCAGTGGGTAGCTGAAGACAATTTCTCTTAGTATTATACTTGGCTATGGCTCATTAGGGTACCTTCAGTAGAAGGTTCAATCAACACAGTGATTTCTAGGGCCATCTGTCCGGCTAAATTCAAGGCAAAAGGGTCAGGTCAGAATGTTATAGCAATGATTTTGTGGGACTTCTCAAGGGGCAATATTGGCAGAGTTTCTGGAAGGACATAGGATAATCACAGGGGCTTATTAGGAAAACATTTTAAGAAAATTGAAAACTGCATCGGCTAGAAAAAGACCAAGAGAGTTGTACTAAAAATAATTATTTTTCATCATGACAACACGCCTGATCATTCTTCTAGAGTAGCAATGACCTAGTCAGTCAAATAAAATCATCATCAGGGAAAAACATACAGTGCTATATGTAATTATAAAACCTAATCTAAGAACAATTCGTTTTCACTATATGGCCATGATCATTGCTTGCTCACCTAAGTATCACTGAAGATAAGTGTGCTATGGAAAAGTGTGGTGAACCCTAAACAGAGCTACTAAGACACAGACAGGACTGTAGGGCCTACAACAGCTCAAGACTTGATGTCCCCTAGCTGGAGCATACCAGGACAAAGGACAATACTTGGGACACATGGTGGGTGGGGAGGGAGTCGAGGCTGAGTCCCCCACAGTGGGGTGAACCAAGAAGGAAACAGCAGAGCAGCAACAGGAGCAAAGTAAAGCCACTAAACCCCTGAGGAGCCCCCCAAATAGACTTCAACTAGGGGGACTAGTTCACCGAACCCCCCAGGACCAGTGGGGAGATAGCCGTAAAGGTCAGCAGACAGACCTGCAAATATGTATGCATTTTTGGCTAGTTTTTCTTTTTTCTTTTCTTCTTCTTCTTACCCCCTCTCTATTTATTCAATCTTTTGTTTTCTTTTTGTTTTGTCTCTGTTCTTGTTTTGTCTACCAGTATAAGATAGGCGTGCAAAGCAAGACCAAGGAGAAAGCAGTGGGACCAACATTTCTGGAGGGACTTGGGGGGAGGAGGAGACAGGGGAAAGGAACAGTGAGAAAGCAATGCAACAGATAGAGGAACAACTAGGGAATTAAAAGCAACAATGAGGAGGATGTAGAGCTCCAGGTGGGGTTGGAGCAACAGCAATTTAGCTGAGAGGAATTACTGAGAGGTAGATGAAGGGCAAGCATGATGGTGGGCCAGGAGGAAGATAAAAGGAAACAGGAATGATCTAGGAAGCAAAGCTATGGATAGAGGTAAAACATAGATGTACACTTATGTAAATATATTAATTCATAAAAATAGAAGTATTGGCCTATGTACTTATATTTTATGACAATATATTGACATCGTGGATGGACTTTGGCCTCTGCTCAAGCCCTCCCTCAATGCTAGAACACTTAGTTCTAACAACCTGGCATTCTGTGATGCTCACCCTACTGACACGATATCTGACAAAATAGGTACACAAGCAAATGTGGTGAAGAAAGCTGCTGGTGCCCAGCTATCAAAAGATATAGTGCCTGGGCTCTTAAAGGCTTGAAGTTAAACAAGTGGCCTTCTATCAGGAAGTAACAAGCCCACATGGAAGAAGCACACCGGCGTGTGTGATCATGAGGTATTGACTAAATCAGGTAACAGGTACCAGAAGACCCCAAACAAAAACAACAACAAAAACATTCTATTGAGAACGAGGTGGGTAGGAAAGCAGAGAACCTGTGGTAGTTACATAATCTGGTGTCAACTTGAGACTTGAGAATGAAGGGGTGGAGTTTGGCCTCTCAGTCAGTAGTAGCTTGATGACCTCATTTGGAGGCACTTAGGAGATAAATAGCTTGCTGGAAGTGGGACACAGGATCAGTTCCTGGGAGACATTCCTGTTGACAAGCCACATGGAGACAGAGCCTCAGAGCTGAAGAAGCCATGTGGAGACCCCTGACAGTGCTGAGATGCTTACAACATCACTGGATCCACAAGACTTCCCACCTACTGGCCTGTGATCTCCCTGCATTTGGCGTTATTGCATGTGTTTCATGAGTCTGAAGAGGACTTTATAGATTGGTATCAGACATATGGGTTTATAATATCAGACTTAGGGACTTTCTCTGGACTGGGTTGGGATATTTTCTTAGTGCACAATTACTCTTTATATAAAGCTCTTTCTTATATACATATGAGTGTCTATGAATTTATTTCTCTAATCAACCCAGACTAATACAGACCCAAAACCCACCTCTAGATAATAGGACATTCCCTTTCAGAAGGGCCATAAGGAAGGGATAAGTCAACCAGGGTGCAGTATAGCAACAATGAAACACACAATATTCTTCTGGTTCTTTGAGGCTTCCTCACCCCCACCAACCATCATGGCCCTGGTCCTGCCTTTCAGTTCTGGCAAGACCAGAGCATGTACACTGGTACTGATAAGAACTCACAACACATGGAATCCAGGTCAGGTAACTCCCTCAGGAGGAGTGAGTGGTCTGAGACACATGGGGCGACCATGAGTTGGAATTGGCTCCAGCAACTGAATTAGCTTATTAAAGGTAAATTTGACATGAAAAAAATCTATCATGACACAAGATCATTTTATATCTAGGACTTGCTTATTTTTTTCTTCTTGTTAATTTTGGGACACACTTTCTGAAAGTTTTACTATTACTTTCATTTATAAATGATTTTTGTGTTAATAAATAATGTTGAATGTGTCTCCTTTTGCATAAATATACTTCCTGATAACTATCTTTATATTTTATTTGATAAAAACAATTTCATATGAACTATTAGATGATAATAGGTTAATAAAATTTGATTCACCTATTCAAAATAGGAATTATAGAAAGCAAGATTTGCTATCTGAATTTTGACTAGAATCTCCATATACTTCTATGTCATTAGAGTCTACAAGAAATACAGTGTAGGTTTAATTAATTAATAAATTCACAAGTAAATGAACTTATTTTATTTTTTTATTTAAAGATCATTTTATTAGGGTCTTTACAACTCTTACTACAATCCATACATCAGTTGTTTCTGACATATTGTATATATGTTGCTAAATGTTCTTTTCTGGACACTTTCTATTGAGCCCTTGGTATCAGCTCCTCTGTTTGCCTGCCTACTCCCTCATCATGACCCCTTGATAGATTATAAATTATTATTTTCATAGCTCACACTGACCGCTGTTTCCTTCCCCCCATGGTTTCTGTTGTTCTTCCCCCTGGAGATGGGGGTGTGATTATGTTTCGATCAGTGTGATAGGTTCCCCCTTTCTCCCCTTGTCTCCCCCTCTTCCCCCTGCCCTTTTGGTATCACTATTCCCATTCCTGTTCCTGGATTCTGTGTGTCGTGAGCTTTTATTTCTCATCGATACCTGTGTACACGCTCTGGTCTAGTCCAAAATGAGAAGCAGCACTGGGGTCATGATAGTGGGGGGTGAGGAAGCCACGAGGATTCAGGGGGATATTATGTGTTCAATCGGTGCTTTACTATACCCTGGTTAACTCACCTCTTCCCCGTGACCCTTCTGTAGGGGGATGTTCCATTGTCTACGATGGGCTTTGGGTCTCTGCTTGGATTCCCTTTGTTCTCAACAATATGTTTTTGTTTGTTTGTTATGGGTCTTCTGATGCCTGTAACCTGGTCCCAAAGATATCTCATGATCACAGTGGCTAATATGCTTCTTCTATGTGGGCTTGTTGCTTCTCTGCTGGATGGCCACTTGTTTAACTTCAAGCCTTTAAGACCCCAGATGCTATATATTTTAATAGCCCAAGTGCTAAGAAATATCTGGGCAGCATCTGCTTTCTTCACATTTGCTTATGCACCCATTTTGTCTTCAGCGATTGTGCCAGGAGGGTGAACATCACAAAATGCAAGTTTGTTAGAACAAATTGTTCTTGTATTGAGGGAGGGTATGAACAGAGGCCTTGAAGTCCATCCATTACCTCAGTGTATTGCCATATAAATATAGGTACACAGGCCAATACCTCTATTTTTATGGAAATGTATTTACATATGTACACACCTATGCTTATACCTCTATCTATGGCTTTGCTTCCTAGATACTTCCTTTGTTTCCTTTTGCCTTCCTCCTACCCCACCATCATGTTCTCCCTACTTCCACCTCTTAGTACTTCCTCTCAGGTAGATTGCTGTTGCTCCAACACCCATAGCATCTCTATATCCTCCTTGTTGTTGATTTTAATTCCCTAGTTGTTCCCATATCCATAGTGTTGTTTGTCACCACACCCTTCCCCTGCCTCCTTCTCCTCCCAAGACCCACCAGGACCGTCAGTCCCATTGCTCTCTCCTTGAGCTTGCTTCCCAGCCTGTCTTAAATAAGTAGGCAAACCAACAATGACAGAGACCAAACAATAAGAAAACAAAAGATTGGAAAAGGAAAAGGAGAAAAAACATACATAATTCCAGGTCTGTCTGCTGACCTTTATGACTATCTCCCCCCTGGTCCCGGGGGAATTCTGGGAACTGCCGCTCCTAGCCTGAAGTCTATTTTGGGGGGCTCTTAGGGGCTTTGTGGCTTTGCTTTGCTCCAGTTGCTGCTCTGTTGTGTTCCCTTCTTGGTTTGCCCCACTACGGGGGGTTTCAGACCACACTACTTCCCTGCCATGTATCCTCAGTATTGTCCTTTGTCGCAGTATGTTCCAGTAAGGGGACAACATGTCCTGAGCTGTTGTAGGCCTTATGACCCTCTCTGTGCCTCTGTGCAGGGACATCGTACTCCAGCGTGGTGTGCCAATATGGGGTCTAGGCAACTGTTCCTTTCTTTTTCCTTCTTGGTTTGCTTCCATGTGGGCGTGACAATTGGCCCCTTTCCCCAACCTGTAGTTTTAGTGCTGTTCCCTGTCACACGTACTTCCAGGGAGGGGGTCAGTTTGGCTTTGGTTGGGGTCGGCCCTGAAGCCCAGTCCTTTCATGCATTCCTCCACATGGTTATGTTGCCCTCATGGTTAGGTGTGCTGTTGTGGGATCTGTATGCACACTCCCAATTCTGTGGAGACAACCAATATTCTCCCCCTGGGTGGGTTACTGCCCTGTGCCCCCATGCCATCATCTCATTTTGTCCCCCCAGCCCCTTTTCTCCCTTGACCTTTCCCCCTTTCCCCACCCCTGGTGTTTGAGTAACATGTACCTTCTTGTGTTTGGTTTGACTTCCATGTGACTGCCTGTCCCTCAGTCCATATAGTGTGAGGTAAGTGGTTTTTCTTCTATGCCTACTGTGCTGATTATACTTACCTCAGGGGACTCATGTACTTGTCCTTTTGTGATTGGCTGACCTCACTTAGCATAATTTCCTCTAACTCTTCCCATGAAATGACATGTTTTATGTGATCATCCATGCTTTTTAGTGATGCATTGTACTCTTTTGTGTGTATATGCCAGAGTTTACTAATCCACTCATCTATTGATGGAAATTTAGATTGTTTCCAAATTTTTGTGATTGTGAATTGCACCGCAATAATCATTGGAGCACGGACAATTGGTTGTGTTTTATTTATTACCTCCTCTGGTTTTATGCCCAGTAGAGGGATAGCTGGGTAATAAGGTAGATCAATTTCCATTTTTATTAAATATCGCCAGGTCGCTTTCCCCAGAGGCTGTACATATGACATGACCACCCGCCAGCAGTGGAGGAGAGTTCCTATCATACCACATCCCCATCCAACATTTGTTGCTCTCTGATTTTCTGATCCTGAAGGCTATCCTCAAGGGTGTTAGGTGGCATCTTATAGTTTTAATTTGTATTTCTCTGATGGCTAATGATCAGGAGGAGCATTTTGTCATATGTTTATTGGCCATACAAATCTCCCCCCTAGTGAAACTTCTATTCAGTCTTTTGCCCACTTCCTCAAGGTGTTCTGTCTTCCTCCTTTTGCAGGCCAGGAGGGCCTTGTGCATTTTAGTAATAAGCCCTTTGTCAGTTCTGTCACTGACCACCCGCCAGCAGTGGAGGAGAGTTCCTATCATACCACATCCCCATCCAACATTTGTTGCTCTCTGATTTTCTGATCAGGTGTAAGATGGCATCTCATGGTTGTTTTAATTTGTATTTCTCTGATGGCTAATGATCAGGAGGAGCATTTTGTCATATGTTTATTGGCCATACAAATCTCCCCCCTAGTGAAACTTTCCTGTTCTTTTGCCCACTTCCTCAAGGGGTTCTGTCTTCCTCCTTTTGTAGGCCAGGAGGGCCTTGTGCATTTTAGTAATAAGCCCTTTGTCAGTTCTGTCACTGTCAAAAATCCTCTCCCAGTTTGTGGGTTCCCTTGTTACCCTCTTGGTGAAGTCTTTCAATGCACACAGGTGTTTATCCTTAGCAGATCCCACTTGTCGGTTTCAGGTTCACCTGTGTGTGTATCCTTCCCTATTGCACTTAGCCTATGTATTCCCTGGATCAGGGTTCTTAGGTTTGTCCCATTTCCTTCATCGATGGTCCTGATAGTTTGGGATTTTACTTCTAGGTCTGTGATTCACCTTGAGTTTATTTTGTGCATGGGGTGAGGCAAACATCTTGTTTCATTTTTCTATATGTTGATACCCATTGTTTCCAGCACCACTTGTTAAAGAGGGCATTCACCTCCCACTAGATGCTTTTCAAGCCCTTATCAAAGATCAGTTGTCTATATGCTTATATTTTTATTTCTGGGCTTTTTGTTTTATTTCTCATCGGTCTGAGTATTGGTCATTATGCCAGTACCACGTTATTTTGACCACTGTCAGTGTTAAAATCGGGTAAAATGAGTCCTCCGACTTTTTCTGTCTTGAGGAGTTCTCTGCTAATTCTGGGCTTCTTCCCTTTCCATATGATATTGGTGGTCAATTTTGCCAATTCTTTGAAGAAGGTTGGTGGTATTTGAATTAGAATAACATTGAATTTATAAAGTGCCTTGGGTACAATGGACATCTGTACTATGTTGAGTCTTCCAATCCATGTTGACTCTTCCAATCCATGTTGACTCTTCCAATCCATGAGCATGGAATGTTCTTCCATTTGTGCATGTCGCTTTGGGTTTCCTGTAGTATGGTTTTGTACTTTTCTTGTGTAAGTCTTTTGTCTTTTTGGTACCTTAACTGTTAGCTCCTATATTTCCCTCTGGTGCATGGACTTCATCTTCTCTATTGTGGACTTCATCTCCTCTATCATTGCGTCCTTCTTCTGCATTGTTTCCCTGAAGTCCTGAATTACTTCAAGCCACTGTCTGAAAATTTCTTTTTGTGGTAGATCTGATCTTTGTGTGAGCATCATTAGCTGTGCTGTTGTGTTTTGTCTCTCTTGGTTTTTTGTTGAGAGTGTTGTGATATGCTGCTGTTTACGTGACAATTTCATAGAGGTGGGCACCATGTTTCTGGGAGACAAGGGGCCCTGAGCTCTTCCTCTGTGTTACTGGTCAGGGTGCTTTCGAGGGCTGCCTGTGGCCTACTATGGTGGTGGGTTCGACTGCTGTGTAGGCAGGTGCCACGGTGACTCAGTGGCCAACAGCGGTGAGGAGCCCTAGTGACTGGAGGGAGGCTGGAGACTGTATGTTTGCCTATGGGCTGAGTTTTCTGGGCTGTCAGGCCATACTTTGCAGTCTCTTTTTCCCCCTTTAAATAGTACCTAATAGAAGGGAATGGTGGGGGAGGCCTCGCTGTCACAGAGGGGTTGCTGAGCAATGGTGGGAACAACCCCACTGCCGCTGGTGCAGGTGCAGGTGCAGGAGGAAAGCCTCCACAGGGTGGAGATGCCAGGCACTGGTGGGGCCAGATGTCACTGCCATGAGTGGGGAGCATCACCCTGATGTGGAACCAGCCACTACTGTTGTGTGTGCTGAGAGACTAGGAGCTCTGGGTGCAATGATAAGGCTGAGTGGGGCCAGTCAGCGGGTGGTGGCCACTTTGGGGTCTGAGGTATTGTGGCTGGCATGGGCCTGGGAGTCCCATGGCCTGGGTCGCTTATTCCCTGGGTTCCAGATCTAGGCTAGATGTGGGAGAGGGGTGCCTTCAGGACCGAGGATGTACTCTCTGCTGCTCCTCTTGGGCAGGAAGCTGGGGAAGTGCTGAGCTGCACTGCCATGAATTTATTTTTAATTTCACATCAGCATTGACATTAGGCCTTTATAGAATAAAGAATATCATAGCCCCACATTGTTCATTAGGCCTCTGGTATAATTTCAAATTCAGCATTAATCTGGTCAAATTCATAGTTAATGCTATGAGAGTCCATTTAATCTTTCATATATTTAGTTTTCCCTCCAGTAATTATGTATATTTTGTAATTAAACAAAAAGGTTTATGGAAGATCTTATTGAAACAAATGGCCTTTTGAAATAACTTGTTTATAGATTTCACACTTTAGATTTTTTAATTCTTAGAAAATAACAGTTGAGCCTTCTCTTTATATTAAATTAACAGCATACAATTTTTATTTGGGAAGCACATGTTCAACACTTTAAAATATTTGAACATGAACGCTCCATTTGATACATACACACACATTAGTTTTTCTTTCAAAGCTGAACATATTTAGATGCATATATAAATAAAATAATAAAAATGAAAATAATTGGTACAGTGTATTTCATTATATTGCATAAAATTGGCATCTTGATATAGGGAGTAAAAATCAACAAAATTAATAAAATTTTAGCATTTTAAAATTTTTTTAAGAAAAAGAAAGCATCACTTCAAAAAACAAAAGGTAGTCTCATAATTTTACATGGAATGTCCATCAAAATTTTGGGGAAGGAGATACTGCAGATGTTATGATTTCAAAAATTTATTTCATATCTGAACAAACTTTATCTGATTCTAGCTTTAGCTGAGTGGTGAGAAACATCATTGACCTCTTCCCACATCTTAGCTTTCTCTTGCTCAGCGACAGTGAAGCAGAAATTCTAATTAAACTTATCAAAGGGCAGTTTGGGATGATGAATTTTGTTTATAGAAAAATCAGTGAAGCTTCACTGGTCAGAAAATGAATTTTTGTCTAGTTTAAAAAAATCAAAAGGATACATTTCTGTCTTGACACTATTCAAAGTGTTTTTCAAGAATTAAAATGCCCTCCCTTCATTTCAGCAGATTTTACATTTTCTGCCATCTGTTTAGAGTTAACATAACACTGATGTATAATCAGGTAATGCAGAACATTTTTCACGTGGAGTTTTTTATGAGCTCATAAAGCATCGTTAGTCAATAGCATACTGGTTTGCTAGCATTGTTCAGGCTTTAGGGGCTGATCTCAGAATAGGAGTTCTTGCTCCTGGTAATCATAATTACTATGAGCCAAGTATGTCCAGTCCCCCACACCCCTTCCCGGCTCAGACTAGAATTCCACTATCTCCTGAGTTGGAAATAGCTTGGTGCCTACTTCTGACGAGTGCATCATAAGTATTTAAAGTAATGAAGCCGGCAGCCGGCCTTTGCTTTACTAGAGCAGGGACGTGAGGAGGGTTTCTTCTCCTCTGCCCTCGGAGCCTTGACCATGTGGTGTGGACTGCCTGAGTGATTGCAGAAAGCCAAGGTACAGTGATGACATAAAGCATGAAAGGCATACCTCATTGTAATGTGCTTTATAGAGACTCTATTCTTATTGTTATCATTTACAAATTGAAGGTTTGTTGCAACCCTGCATGTCGCAAGTGCATCGGCATGGATTTTCCTTGGCATGAGGGTCTTGGTGTCACGTTTTAGTCTTTGTCAGACTGCCTTATACTTTTTCATAATGCTAATCAATCAACAGCACACTTATTAGACTACAGTTTAATATAAACACATTTTTGTATAAACTGGGAGGCAAACAGTATTCTGGAACTCTCTTTAGTGTAGTCTTTGTTTTACAGCAGTGTGTGAAATAGAAGTCATAATATTCCCAATGCGTGTCTGTAGTTTTCAACCTCTGAGATGACAATGGCTGTTGTTGCCACGGGAATCCTCAGCTAAAGCCCCGTCACTTATGATTGACAGATGAAGCTTCTGTCCCTAAGAGTCTAGCACTTTGTGTAGCACAGACATCAGGGCTTGTCTTGATGGGGAGATATTTTATGCTGAGGGCTCGAACTCAGGTGAATTTATTATTAGAAAAATTATCTACCGTAAATACTAGTGTATAAGCCGAATTTTCCAGCACATTTTAATGCAGTTTTTATGGTAAAATTAAGTGTCTCAGGTGATATTCAGGTCGGTTTATACTAAAGTATATACGGTATATCACTTATATCTCTTTATTTTAGTTAATTGCTTTCTGGCACCAAGAAAAAAAATATATTGTGGAACTATAGGCATAAGGCATCATTCATTTAAATTTTGTTGACCTTCAGTAGCATGACAATGGATGAGGATGCTTGTTAAAAAGCTAGATGTCCACAAACCATAGCTTGGAACAATTTGATCTGAATTACAGAAGAGTTGGGTCAGTAAAACAACAACAACAAACAGCATGTTTAGTCAAGTTCTCTAGTTGTTTCCAGTATATATCAAAAATTTACAATCATACGTATGCTTACAGAATATTTTCATTCCCCATATTTATGTGATGCTCTAAAATGCCAGCCAATTCATGTGTACTTTCTCATATTAAATTGATTGATGGTTATGAATATGTAAAACTGGGATAATGACCAGTATTATAAATAACAAAGGGGCTGTTGAATTTTTTCTTCATCCCCAAAACTTGGAATCATTTTAGGCTGATTTAACTTTTTGCATACAGACTAAATTGTCAAATAGTTTCCTGTTCATCTTTCCATATCCAAAGGCTTCTAAATGGTGACCAAACAGAGTTTTCATGACAGATTCAGGTTTTCTTCGCTAATGAATGGTCGAATTCTCAAGAAAATCCTACCATTTACTTTGCATGAGAAATATCCTAAAATGAGGAGCTGATACCAAGAGCTCAAGTAGAAAGAAAATGTCTTGAGAATGATGATGGCAAAAAATGTACAAATGCGCTTGACAGAATGGATGTATGTATGGATTGTGATAAGAGTTGCATGAGCCCCCAATAAAATGATTTAAAAAAAGAGGGGTTGATTCAAGGATTCGTGGTTGTGCAGCGGGTTGAGAAGTGGGTTGCTACCCGAAACCTTGGCAGTTCAACCCACTAGCCTCCCTGGGAGAGGAAGAAGAGACGGTCTGCTTCGTAGCGATCCACAGCCTTCAACCCCAGGTCCCTAGAAGCAGAATCAAGTCTATGGCAGAGGGGTTTTCACCTCTGTTCCCAGAGGCGTTTTCTGGACTGTGGTGTCATTCTATCACGTGAGTTTACATCGGTCCAACATGAAACTTGTTTTGTGTGGAAAGTGTTTTGTTTATTATACAAATTAAGTTATGCATTTATCAGAATTTCATAGCATGTTTACAATCAGAAACAACATTACTTGTACCATTGCTTTCAAATACAACATAATCAATAGCATGCAATTGGCCCATGAACTTTTATTGGTGGGGAAAATTAATTTTTGCACTGATAACTTCTTGCATCTCTGTTAGAAAGCCATGATTTATAGAAATATGAGCTACCTACCCGAATTATATAGTTCCATAGTAAAGAGGAGCAAACCAAATCAAACCAAGACAACAAAAAATCCTTGCCACTGAACAAATCCTTGCCACTCGTAGCAAATCTATATGACAGACTGTGGCTATGCGTCATCTAGTCAGTTCCGATACATAGTGACCTGTATTCCAGTAGACAATTCCAGTATCAGAAACACAGGGACAGTTCTACCCTGTTTTATTGGGTCACTGTGAGCCAACATTGACTCTGTGGCAGTAAGTTTGGGGTTTTCTTTGGATGCACAACAGGATGAAATGCTTCCTGTTCCAGTACCATCCTCCCAATTATTCTTATGTTTGAGCTCATCATTGCAGCCACTAGGCCAGTCCATCTTATTGAAGGTCTTCCTCATTTTCATTGCCCCGTTACTTTACCAAGCATGATGCCCTTCTTTACAGACTGGTCTTTCCAAACAATATGTTCAAAGTATGTAAGATGAATTCTCAATATCATTGCCCCTATGGAGCACTCTGGCCATATTTTTTCCAAGACAAGTTTGTTTGTTCTTTTGTCAACCCATAGTAATTTAAATGTCCTTCACCACCAACACCATTCAAATGTATCAATTCTTCTGTGGTGTTCCTTAATCAGTGTCCAATTTTCACACGCAGAAGTCATTAAAGAGAAAGAAAAGGGGAAAAAAAGATCAAGGTAGATGTTTGAAGAGATTCTACAACTTGCTATTGAATATAGAGTAGTAAAGTGAATGGAAGAAATTATAAAATATAAAAAACTGAGCAGAAAATGTCAACGGTCATCTCAGGATTATAAAGTAAAATATTATAATGGAATGTGCCAAGACTTGGAGTTAGAAAATGAAAAATAAAAGCACATGCAACATAAAGAACATTTTTGGCTGAAAGAACTTGAGAAAAAATTCATGCCTGAAGATGCAATTTTCAATTTATGGGCAAAATATTGAATGATGCAAGAAGTATCAAAAGAAGATTGAAGAAATATATAGTCACTGGACAAAAAGAAATTAGATGACGTTCATCATTTCAAGAGGTAGTATATGATCAAGAACTAACAGTGTTGAATGCAGAAACCCAACCTGCATTGAAAGCATTAGGAAAAAAAACAAGGCTCCAAAAATGGATAGACTGCCAGTTGAAATGTTTCAGCAAACTATGCAATGGTAAACACTCACACTCTTTCTCATTTCCATGGAGTTGATTCCAAATTAGAGCTACCCGGCAAGACTGAGTAGAATTTCCCCTGTGGCTGAGACTCTAATGTTGTATAGGAGTAGAAAGCCTCCTCTTTCTCCCACAGAGTGGCTGGTTGTTTCCAACTACTGACCTTGCTGTTAGTAGCCCAGTTAATAACACACCACACCACCAGGCTTCCTAGAGTTAAAATGCAAACCAATCATATCCCTTCTTCAAAGAAACAGGGTCCCACTTTCCATTTTTGACATTTTACTAAGTTTGAAGTAGAACTGGCCTATAAAAATTAATCTGTGAGACAGCTACCTGGCCAACTGAGAAGAAGAGAGGCCTACCTGTGCCCATTTCAAAGAAAAGTGACCCAACAAAAAGTGGAAATTCTTGAACAATATCGTTGATATCACATATATGTAAAAATTTTCTGAAGATAATTTTTTAAATGTTTGCAGAACATTTAACAGGGTAAGGGAGCTGCTAGAAATTCAAGTCCGATTCAACAGAAAACATGGCAAGAAGGGTACAGCTACTGATGTCAAGTGGATTTGGCTGAAAGGAGAGAATACTAGGGAGATGTTTACTTATATTTTACTGACTGTGCAAATGCATTTGCCTGAGTGTATGATAACAAATTATGGATAACATTGCAAAGAATGTGAATTCTAGACAACTTAATTCCAGAACTTTTAACTGTACAAAGACCCTGAGGCAGTTGTTCAAACAGAACAGGAAAATAATGCATGGTTAACCATCGGGAATGGTGGATCAGTTTTATCATTTTTCATCACACTACTGAATCTGGATGCTGAGATGAAACCTGGGTTTCTCCATATGACCCTGAACACAAAGCAACATAAAAATAATATTAAACAACCCAATGACTGACAAGAGGTGGAAGTTATTTTGTCACTACAAAAGTGGACTAGTGATACCAATGGTCACAGCGACAGCGCTTTTGCAGTGCTCAAGGGATTTTGTTTGTTGACTTACTGGGGGATCAACAGTAGGTGAAAAATATGATCTTGATGATGATATAAATGAAGTTGGAGATGTCATGATAGAATTTTGCAAGACCAGAGACTTGATCATAGCAAATATCTTGTGTGAATTACACAAATGATAACTATACACTTGGACTTCTCCAGAGGGCGTCTCCAGAAATTAAATTGACTACATCTGTGAAAAAAGACAATTGAAACACTTATTACCAGAAGTTAAAACCAGTACAAGTAAATTAAATTAAAACAAGTCCACAAGAATCAAAATACTACCTTGAGCTTATCCACCCGAATTTTGAGAATATTTCAAGGACAGATTTGATGCATTAAACACTAATGACAGAAGACCTGATGAACTAAGGACATTAAGCACATCAAATATGAAGAAAGCAAAAGGTCATTAAAAAGGAAAGAAAGATAAGATCAAAGTGTATGTCAGGAAAGATTCTGAAACTGGCTCTTAATCATAGAGTAGCTAAAGCAAATGGAAGAAATGATGAAGTCAAAGATGAATAGGACATTTTAAAGAGCAGTAGATTTTATAAAGACAAAGTAAAATATTATAATGAAATATACAAAGACCTGGAGTTAGAAACCAATAAAGGAATAGCATGCCCATCAAACCTCAAACTGACAGAACTAAAGAAAAAATTGAATCCTCCAGTTTCTGTATCGGAAGATTCCATGGGCATAATATTGAATGATCCGAGAGGCACTCAAAGAAGATGGAAAGAAAACACAGAGTCACAGTGCCAAAAAGAGCTAGTCCACATGCCACCATTTCAGAAGGCAGCATATTAGCAAGAACTAGTGGAAGTCAGAGAAGTTGTTCAAGTTGCAATGAAAGCAATAGCAGAAAACAAGGCTCCAGGAACTGATGGAGTAGCAATTGAAATGTTTCAACAAGCTGATGAAATTGGAAGCACTTACTAGTCCCTGCCAAGAAGTTTGGAAGACATCTATGTGGCTAGCTGACTGGAAGAGATCCATATTTGTACCTATTCCACAGAAAGATGACCAAGCAGAATACTCAAATTATATAACAATATCATTGATATCACATGCAAGTTAAATTTTGCTGAAGATTATCCAACAATGATTGCAATAGTACCTTGACAGGGA
Source organism: Echinops telfairi (assembly GCF_000313985.2). Classification (NCBI taxonomy): domain Eukaryota; kingdom Metazoa; phylum Chordata; class Mammalia; order Afrosoricida; family Tenrecidae; genus Echinops; species Echinops telfairi. The sequence goes on from NW_022103899.1 coordinate 13,343,239, forward strand.
GTTCCCAGAGGTTCAGTCCAGATTCAGAAAAGGGCATGGCGCAAGGGATCTCATTGCTGATGTCAGACAGAGCATGATTGAACGCAGACAATATCAGAATGATGTTTTCTTGTGTTTATTGATTACACAAAGGCATTTGACTGTGTGGACTATAAAAAACTCCAGATAGCCTTGAAAAGAATGGGGATTCTAGAACACTTCATTGTGCTCATGCAGAATGTGTACCGGGGTCAATAGGCAGTTATGCCACAGAACCAAGGAATGCTGCATGGTTCAAAATCAGGAAAATTGAGTGCCTGGTTTGTATCCTCTTTATATACTTCATTCTGAATGCTGAGCACATCATCAGAGGAGCTGGATTTTAGGTAGAAGAATAGGGCCTCAGAATTGGAGGAGGTGCAATATGAAGATGACACAATCTTGCTTAGTGTGAGGATTCTAGCACTTGCACATGAAGACCAAGGATTGCAGTCTTCAGTATGGAATGCAATTCAATGTCAAGAAGACCAAAATCCTCATAACTAGAACCATTAGGTAACATCGTGATAAATGGAGAAAAGATTGGAGTTGTTTGCGGGAGCGGGGAGCGGGGAGGGAGGGGAAAAATGAGGACCTAATGTCAGGGGTTTAAATGGAGAGAAAATGTTTTGAGAAACGATGTACAAATGCGCTTTACACAATTGATGTGTGTATGGATTGGGATAACAGTTGTATGAGCCCCTAATAAAATGTTAAAAAAAAAAAAAAAAGAATTTCATCTTGCTTGGATGTTCCATCAGTTTTCATTGAAGCAGCAGTCAAGAGATCTAATAATGCCTTGCAATGGGTAAGTCTGCTGCACAAGACTTCTTTAGATTATTGAAAAGAAAGGATGTGACTTTGTGACTAATATGTGCCTGTTCCAAGCCATGGTATTTCCAATGACCTCATATGCATTTCCAATTACTTCTTATGTTGGACAATGATTAAGGAAGACCAAAGAAGAATCAATGCATTTGAATGATATTGATCATGAAAAATATTGAATGTGTTATGGACTGCCAAAAGAACAACAAATTTGTCTTGGAAAAAATATGGCCAGAGTACTCCTTAGAGGCATGGATGGTGAGACTTCTTCTTATGTACTTTGAACATGTTGTTCAGAGAGACCAGTTCCTGGGGAAGGAGAAGTAGAGGGCAGCAAAAAAAGGAAGGTCCTCAATAAGATGCATTGTCAAAGTGGCTGCAACAGTGAGCTCAAGCATCAGAACAATTGTTAGCATGGTGCGGGACCAGGCAGTGCTTTGTCTGCTGTGCATACGGTTGCTTTGGGTCAGAACTGACTTGACGGCACCTAACAACAATCTTAAAAAATTATTTAAAGGACATCCTTTTCCTTATTAACATTGCATGAAACTCTGCATTGACATAGCTAAGTTCCCAGGTTCCTCACTTTTAGGCGAAATAGACTAAACGACTGATATCATAACTCAAAAAAATGTTTTGTATGTAATGGGGCTTACGATTATAAGTAACGTTTATACTTCTTAATATTTTAATTACAGTGGATTTTCTTCACAAACTTTTTTGGCTCTTCATATCTGACATTTTTCTGGTATTATTCAAATATCTTTCACTGGTCAATTGTTTTGAGAAGTAGATTGCCAAATCTTTTTTCTTGTCTGCTTTAATTTTGAAGTTCTGAAACATCTCTATCTTAAATGGTCTTGTTAGTGTTTGAAATACCAGTGGCATAGTTTCCAGTAACAGTGGTATAGTTTCCAGTAACAGTGGTATAGTTTCACGGTAACAAGCAAGCTCTCACAGTATGTCAGACTGACAGACAAGTGAGCAGACATACTTCTGAATGTAGAATAGATTTTAAAAAATATTTAAGAAGAGTAAAAGCTATGCAGAAGATTTCAAAGTATGTCTCAAGAAGATAGAGTATTGAATAATCAAATGCTCAAATACCTGGAATTTAAAAAAAGGTAGAACATACTGAGCATTTCTCAAACTGAAATGACTAAAGAGAAAATGTAAGCCTCAAGTTGGAATGTTGAAAGATTCTATAGGCAAAATATTGAACATTGCAGGCAGCATCAAAAGAAGATTGAAGGAATGCACACGTCCCTATACCAAAAGAATGGGTAGGCATGCAACCATTTCCAGAGGTAACATCTGATCAAGGACTACTGATATTGAAGGAATAAGTCCAAGCTTCACTAAAGGTATTAATGAAAAACTAGGCTCCCGGAACCAATTGGAGAAGTTCCATGTTGGTGGCCATTCCAAATAAAGGTAACTGAATAGAATGCATAATTTATCAAACAATATGATTAATATCACAGACAAGTAAAACATTTCTTTAGATAATTTTTTTGAATTATTGTAGTAGTAAATTAACAGAGATATGCCAAAAATTCAAGTTGGATTTAGAAAAGGACATGGATGAGGTATATCATTATTGATGTCAGATGGGTCTTTGCTGAAAGCAGCGTATACCAGAAACCTGTTTACTTGTGTTTTCTTACCTACGTAACGTTAAGTGATTTGACTGTGTGGACCATATAAAGTTATGCATAACACTGTGAAGAATAGGAATTCCCAAAATAATTGTGCTCCTTTATGAAAAGCCTATATATAGCCCCACAATCAGTCCTTGAATAGAACAAGGGATGTTTCAGGATTTAAATATTAAAGAATGTGTAACAGCATTATAAACTTTCATCCTCTGTATGCTACACAAGTAATCTAAAAATGCTGAAGAAGAATGTAGCATTAGAAAATCAGGAAGATTCATTAATAGCATGTGCTATGCAGATAACACAAGCTTTCTTGCTAAAAACAAGACCTCCAAGTATTTACTGATGAAGATGAAAGGCTGTAATCTTCTATATGGATTATAGCTAAATATAAAGGAAACAGAAGTTATCCCAATGAGATTAATAAGAAATAAATATCATTATAAGTGAAGAAAACTTTGAAAATGAAGAATTTATTTTTTTCTCTGATCCACAATCAATGCTCATAGAAGCAGCAATTAAGAAGTGGAAAGTCATACTGCACAGGGTAAATTTATTGCTAAAGTGATTATAAAGCAAAGATAGTATGTTGAAGAATAAGTTATGCCTGCCTCAAATCATGGTATTTTAAATCTCTGATATGCTTGGGAAAGCTGGATAAGGATTAAAGAAGATCTAAGAAGAATTGATGTTTTCAAATTATACTGTTAGAAAAGAGTATTGACTATATACCATAGTTTGCTGGAAAAGCAGAAAATTTGTCTTCCTTGCAATAAGTATAATCAAAATGCTTCCTTCAAAGAGAGGATGATGGGGCTTCATTTTATATACTTTGGCTACTTATCAAGAGGGGCCAATCTGTGGAGCAGACATCATGTCTGCTAACGTAGAGGGTCAGAAAAATAAAGGGAGCCCTTCAATGAGAAAGATTGACACAATGAGATTGATTGACACAGTGGCTGTTATCAATGGGCTAAAGTAAAACAATCATTGTGTGGATGGCAGTGTTTCATTCTGTTGTATATAGTGACGCTATTATTTGAAACTGGCTAAATTATAGCTAACAACAACAATATCTAATAGTCTCATATATATGTAATGTAGACATTTCAGAGACCAAGAATAAAAATTAAGAATATCTTGTGACAAGAAACAACATTGAATGTCACATGTTTATAGTACTTTAACTTTATAAATAATTTTAGAAATCCATGCTCCTAAGATGACCTGAGCAATAGTAGATGCCAGTATTAGTCATTACTACTTGCATTTTTTAAAAATTAGGGCAAATGAGATTTCTCTGACAATACATAAAACAGAGTAAGAAAGAATAGTCCTGTAAGGAGATATTGGTGTTAGTTATGATGATTTATTTTTTTCTTCTTATATTGTTTTAGTGAAGTAGGTATAATTGAATTGCCTAGAAAATATGTCATGAATATCCTTAAATTAATGTCAGTGGTATGTGTATATGGAATTTTCCTTAGATTATAAAAATTTTATTTGAAAATTGAGACGTGTTAGATTGTGTTCTCCAAAGAAGCAGAGTCAGTGGTGTGTGTGTGTGTGTGTGTGTGTGTGTGTGTGTGTGTAGGAAATGGCTCACACAGTTGTAGAAGCAGTAAATCCAGTCTGGTTTCAAATCCACGAGTCAGATGTTAAGCTGAAGGCTTTTCCTGACTCATGTAGCTGCCAGTGTTGGTGAATCAGGAAGCAGGAAGACAACCTAGCGAGCAAGAAGCCTACAGGCTGGTTGAAGCAGAGAGGGATAAATCCAAGTTAAACAATTCAGGCTTGTGACTGGAGAGTTGAATGAACCCAAGGTCAGCAGACAGTATGGCAGACTGCTGATAGCTCCCAGGGTCATCAGCCAACATGAAGCCATTGGTTTAAGTCCAAGGGATCAGAGATCTATGTGATTTTGCAGCATTCACACCAGCAAGAAGAGGGAAAACTTTCCCCTAGAGTCTACTGAAATAGGAACAGACCCTACCCTCAATTAGACTTCCCTTCAATTGTATCAAGGCTGTGACCTGATTAAATTGGTGCCCCTCCAACCTACTCTGTCTACAACTACTTGGATACTCACAGAGGATCCCATTATGGAGCTGATTACATTACGTTAGATAACATCATGGAAGACTCCTCCACCAAGTTGACAGGAGTCAAGTTGACACAAAATCTAAATATCACATATTAAACCAGCAAACAAATGTTTAAAGGACCAATCACAAATGATTTAGTCAAAGTTCTCTTTCAATATTTAAATTAAAATACATTTCTTTCTACTTTTCCAAACTCATCTCTTTCAATTTTTATATAACTGTTCAGATATATAATGGATTTTCTCAGGCAATAGATATTCAAGAGTTGATATATACAGATATGAAACTTGCACATAGGTTGAATTGCTTCTGCATGGTAATCATTGCTGTTAGTGCTAGTAGGTTGGTTCCAATTCAGAGTTACTCTTTGAATGTATTATTGATTGGAAGGGCAATGATTGTAGATCCAAGTAAAATGATCCATATGCCAACTTCAGTTTGTTTTTCTTTTTAATGACTTTCTTTATTGTTTTAATAGCAAATATTTTTGTTTATTTTACACTAAGCTGCAAACCAGGTTGAAGCCCATAGTCTTTTATTTGAAAAGGAAAAATATATAAATTTAATTACGTCTCAGATTTCCCTGCATGTGTTTAAGTAATAAGTGTTGTGTTAAAGTAATAGACTGAAAGTCAAGCTATATTTGAAAGAAATGAAAAAGATATAAGGGAAATATTTATTATAGACCTTTCCTAAGAACCTATGAAGAAATATAACTGTATTACAATCATCCAGGTTCACTCTTTGGGAGGGGAATCTTGAAGGGCATTTAGTACATTTTAGAAAGCTACACCAGGAATGGCAACTATTCCTTTCTCTAATTGGATTTTTGTCTTGAAGCACCTTGATACCAATGAAAATAGTTTTGTAAAAGGTTATGTAAAGACATAGTTGAAAGAATGATATTCTGGAAAGAAAAGCTATGAGAAATGAAATTAATTTCCTGGTATCTAACTGTGGTTCTGTTTCATAACATCCTGAAAGCATTCTCAGGATCCAAACAGTGAAGGATGCTACAGGCAGCCCGTGCTGTCAGATCTTGACCTGTAGTCCACATCTGAGCCAAGTTGATGGGCTCCAGAGCAAATGCAGGTGCCACTTTACTTACTGTCAATGTAAGTAGTACATTTACATAATTCGAACAATGTTCGCTGATACCTAATGAAACCATTATATGTGTGTACACACACAGATATACCGGTAGACAACACTCAATGAAGTTGGGCCTTAGTTTTCATGGTTTCTTTTATCCTTTGATCAAGTGTTAATTATTCATTTATTATGTGCTTGCTTAGTAAGTGATCACATCCTTATATAGGGTATGAGTGGAATGCCAGTGGAATAGAAATAATGCTTCGGTTTATACTTTCAAAGGAGACAATAAAATAGGTGTACATGTAGAATGATCTACAAAGCACGAGATAATATAAAATGTACGAACACTGAGTATTTCAGAATGCTGAAGCAGTGTGTATGGATGAGGCTTTCTGAGGCATTGGTGAAATGGACCAGGTCTTAGAGGAGCCCCGGTGGTGTAGTTCCACAAAGAGCTGCCCCTGGAGAAGGTCAGGGCTCTCTTTTCCTTAAGCAGTGCTGGTCCCAGAAGCCCACAGGGGCAGTTCTCGCCTGTCCTATCATAGGGTTGCTATGAATCAGCAGCAACTCTAGGACAGTGAGTTTGGTTTTCTGGATGAAAGAAAGAAACTAAGGGAAGAGTACATATTCAATGGCTCATGGATAAGAATGATCAGGCTCCAAAACTGGGTGATAATTAGAATGGATGGAGCAGAGAGAATGAGATAAATGACAAAAAGAGGTCAAATAGATACATACCAAATTTCATAATGACAAAAGCAATCTCTCTTTTATTGTTCCCTGAAATATCCTTTAAAGTTAACTGTGGGTAGTTAGGATGATGAAAGTGATACACATGAAATTGGATTAATGGAATTTCCTACTTAATATTGGTATTAGAAGGCCAACTGTACTTGGAATCCAAAATATCAATTGGAAACACTAAGAGAATACTATAATATTGCCCAGTTCCCACTGTTTCCCTTTATAGCTGGCCTTCTGTTTGGGTGTGTTTCATGATTTGCAGTCTTCTATTCTTCTAGAATGTAACAATCCCAGTGTTAAATTCTATTGTAGTAATTACTATTTAAGCACTTCAAAAGAAAAGCATTGTAAATTAGCTAGCAGCTATCAAATTTAGTGTTCCTTTCAGGGCAGAATTCTGAATGTTCATCTGGCCAGGCGCCCTGGATCCGGCCAAGCACGCGACACAGGCAAGAGTGGTGATGTGTAAGCGTCCTGGTCAGAGTCCAGTGTGGGAGCGTTCGTGAGCGGGGAGGTATTCAGAAACTCATTATGTGTCCACATAATAGCCCTGGATGGTTTTCAAAATAAGATGAATGTGGAAGCCTTCACTATCAATAGGAAAGCAATTACCTACTCTTGGACAACAAAAATTGCAAGGAATTCATCATTTATAAATGAAGCAAATTAAATTATGGCATGACTTTGTGTAAGAATAGAAAGTGCTTTTTACATTGATAGTTATAACATGGCCCTCAAGTCTAATTATAGTGCTTGGTGTTGCAATGAACATTACTTTTATGATCATTCACAATTTAGTTGTCATTAGTGCTTGAAAACTAGAGTGAGTGCAAGAATTGCAGGGTTTTCTGGGTGTGGAGTTCGTCTAACAAGGCCTGGTGGCATGGTCATATACCCATTTAACTGCTAACTGCAAGGTTGGTGGTTCAAGCTCACCAGTCATTTTGCGGAAGACAAATGAGACTCTCTGCTATTGTAAAGCTTTTTGAAGGTCCCGAAACCCTGCCTTAGGTCACTCTGAGCCAGAATGGACTCCTTGGCAGTGGGTTTCAAATGAAATAAAACACACGTGTAGGCATTTTACACAATGGGCAACTCTGCCACAGAAGACAAATGTAAATTTTGGTACTGGCACAAAAGAGTATAAAAGTAGACCACTTTAAATAATAACATCTACCCAATTACAGGCCTTCACTCTAAATATTACAGAAATTTTATTTTTTTAAACCAAATTGAATTTTTTAGATTTTGTTAAATATATTAACATTCTGTTAAATAGGTTAATATGCTTGCTAAAAGTACATAAACATTGGGACTTTATTTAAAATACTCACTAGTGTTTGTTTATTCAAAAATGTTACATAACATGAAGTCCATTTTTGGCATAGCCATATAAATAAATGTTGTTAATAGAAAAATATTTTTACTTATTTTTATCCAAAAGTGATTTTTATATTATTCTAAGGAAAATATTACCTTATTTCATAGTTGGAAGTTAAGTACACTTATTATAGTTGTTTGCAAATATTTGGGCTATTTTAATTTATATTAATGCTATAATATTGTATCAACAATCTCTGGTTTGAATGCTCATGTTTTTTATTATGTCTCTTATTACCACAGCAATGTGTCCAATGGGTTTCAAAACTACTTCAATAAAGTCATCTATTCTTAGCTGCTTCGACGAAGCAAATAAAATGCCAAGATTAAGCTTAATGTTAAGATTTAATTTTCAAGAAGGGAAAAAATCTCATTAAGCATGTCAATTTTAGGAATAAGAATATAAAAGTATTTGTGAAACAAAATTATTATAGGTTTGGTTTAGAATCAAACACTGATGGTTGTAGTTTATTTCTGCTATCATTATTTATAAGTAAAAGTAAATTATGTTATAATGGAACTTTAAGTTATTTGTAGTTTACACTAAGGACCGTTTTATAATCTTGACTATATTTCAAAATGATTGACTTTGTATACATTACATGTCACCTTTGCATTTCTCTTTTGTTTTTCCAGATGGTGAAACAATTTTATTTCGGTTGTCTTTAAAACCATAAATACAATGTTCTTTATATAAAATCAGTAGTGTAGACACCCTATACTTTCTATGAAATAATTATACAGACCTTTTCAGGAAAAAAACCATTAAATGATTTCAATTAGTTTGACTTGAAAAAACAATCACCTCTGGACTTATTCCTAAAAGATAGCATTCTATCTCTCTGCGTCTTGTGGTTCTTAGAGTTCAGATGGCTGTCATTTAGTTCCTTGCTCCTGCATCCTTGTGTGGGTCACACGATGTAAATAGGTTTATTTGTCACTTCATGTTCCATTCATCAGCCTTTCCTGCAAGTTCATCAGAAGGTGGAGCAGGTTGGACCTTTCTCTGTGTCTTTTTTCAAGACTTTCCAGGAAGGGAGAAACATCATCAACACCACGGATTGTAAACTCCAAGTCTTTGCCAACAATTCTGATGGAAACACTTGTGTTGTTAGTTCCTGCTTGGCAGGAAGTGTCTCTGAAGGCACAAAGACCATGTTTAACTAAGTCATCCAAATTGTACTCTATAAATTCAGACATATGTCTCAAGTAAGTACTAGCTGACTGAGAGCGAGCCCAAATGGACATAGCTCTCAGACAAAATAGTTAACAGATGGACAGGTTTGGAAAATGTGAGGGCCCTTCTCACCATAACCAACAATGAGCCACCCTATACCCTATGACTTCTGGCCATATTGCTGAGCTGGCATCTGCATTTTGCTTCCAATTAGAGACCCAGGAAGAAGTCTGTCAAATAAAAATCTCTAATGCTAACACTCCAGATGCATGGAATTACATTAACGTTCTAGCATCAGCAGTAAACCCTACAACTGAAATACCTATATGGTCGTCAATATGGAGAATTTATTTTTGATGACCTGCAGGCTCTGACTGCACCCTCTTCAATGCAATTAGCACTGCATGGGTTTGTAATTTTGGGCCAAGTGTGAGTGAATCTTGTTTAACAGCTTCCATTGCATTTTCAATTTGATGAATCCTCTCCTAAGGGCTCCAAACAGTGACATCACTGTCATACTGATTTCAAACCATGGTGTCCCACCATGGGCTTCACTTCAGCCTCCTACCTCCATTTCTCAGGAGTTGCTTCAGACCCATAGTGACCCTATGCACAAATAGGAACAAAATATGGCCCTGCACCCTCCTCACAATGGTGCCTGTACTTGAACCCATTACCGCAGCCATGGTGTCCGTCCGTCTCCTGAGGGCCTTCCATTCCTTAGCTGCCCCTCGATGTTACCAAGCAAGACATCCTTCTCCAAGGACTGGTTTCTCTTAACAACATGTCCCAAGTATGTAAGACCAAGTCTTGCCATGCTTGCCTCTAAAGAGCATTCTGCCCACACTTCTTCAAAGGCAGGTGTGTTTGTACTTTTAGCAGTCCACAGTACATTCATTATGATTCTCCAGTGCCACCACTCACATGTACCGATTAACTGACTACTAGTCCAATGAAATACAAAGAGCAAAATTTTCTTTTATAAAAAACTATTGTTCAAAATAATAGATGTCAATAGGACTCAGCTTATTTAATTTATCTTATTTATTTTGAAAGCCTAAAAAGTTATATATTATCAAAACTGATTTTCTGATATATACCAACATATATACCTACCTATTCACCCAACAGATAGTTATACTTTTTCTATCTGGTAGGGTAGTACTTAGGTATTGGGTTGCTAACCACAAGGTGAGCGATTCCAAACCACCAGCTGCTCCTCAGGAGAAAGAGGCGACTTTCTATTCCCAGAGAGAGTTACCATCTCAGAAACCCATCGGAAAGCCATGGTTGGAAAAGCCTTGACAGCAGTGAGCGAGAGCGAACTCACAGTAAAGGATGGAGGCTAGTGGAGTAGATCTGAGACTAGTTTGTTAGCGGCTCAACACTCATCACTCTACTTCAGCAACTTCCCTTTTCTGTGCTCCTTTTCTTTTCCCAATATGCATCTAATGACATCAACTCTGTCCTAGACAATGGTCTAAGAACTTGGGCAAAACAGGGAGGGTAAAGGGAGAATGAGTAGGAAAGAGGGAACCGATTACATGGAACTGTGTGTGACCTCCTCCCTGGGGGACAGACAACCGAAAAGTGGGTGAAGGGAGACGTCGGACAGGGCAAGATATGACAAAATACCCATTTATAAACTATCAAGGGCTCATGAGGGAGGGGGGAGCGGGGAGGGAGGGGAAAAATGAGGACCTAATGTCGGGGGTTTAAATGGAGAGAAAATGTTTTGAGAAACGAGGTACAAATGCGCTTTACACAATTGATGTGTGTATGGATTGGGATAACAGTTGTATGATCCCCTATTAAAATGTAAAAAAAAAAAGTGAATACAAACTTGCAATTCAGTGTAGTTCAAGCAAATATCTAGATGAGATAATTTTAGATCAAGATAACTGCTATTAAGACCCTTCTATATTGAAAAGACTGTAGGGCAATGGGCTACAGATTCAATTGCGAATCGAGTTGCTTAGGTAAGTGTGTCGGACAGTGATGGAGTCATGGTTACTCCTTGGGATGCTAACAGCAAGGTCAGTAGTTTGAAACCCACAGTCAGTCCTCAGGGGAAAGGCAAGGCTTTTTACTTCCTTAAATAGGAAAAGTCTTATCCTGTCCTTATAGGGTCTCCAGGAGTCAGAGCTGACTCCGTGACAGTGAGCTTGTTCGTTTGTGGGTGAGAAGGAGCCATGAATATGATGAATTGTGGAGAACTTCAGAAAGAGGAGTAGCACATACAAATGCCCAAGGCAGGGATAACTCTATGGCATTAAGAGTTGAAGCTAAAGTTTTTGTGGCTGGACCATCGACAAATCTATTCATCGGTCAGTGGCTCCTAACAGCAACAGGGTCAGGCTAGCACGACAGGAAGCCTTTCTTGCTAGAACGTGTCATGCCCTGGCGATGGCCATCTGTCATCTTTTCTCTTTCTCCACTGCAGTATTTCATCCTTGCATATTCTCTTGACTTCGATGGACCCTGGTCGGTAGGATCTGCATCCTCTAGAGGGGATATTTACAAAGGTGCAGCAACATATCAAAAAGTCTTCTTCGATACATTTAATTGACAGATATTGAATTGAATAGATGAGTGAAATAATTTCCAGTTGAAAAGTTTACCACAGAGGTATTTAATTTATTCACTTTTTTTTTTTAATACCTCTGACTTTTTCCACCTGCCCGCATGCCTGCCTCCGCACCCATGGTCATGTAACTGATTTCAACCTTTCACAAAAAGGCTGGCAGAGGCAAAATTATGAGGTGCATTTCAAATTATTACACATAAAAAATTCTTCTTAGAATTACCATTAAGAGATTAGAATGGGCAAAAGTGTTGAGTTATTTGCATAATCTAGCATTTAAAATGTATTTTTAGATTCAAACAGATGATGCTATTTTTGACCCCAATTAACATGACTAATGAGGAGTGGACTACTTTCACACGTCACACTAGCTGACAGTCTTGGTCAATGGCCAGTGGACATCAGCCACTGCCAGGCATCTTTATTTGGTGTTCAACAGTTCAAAAGTATACTACTTTTTTCTTTGAGTCAAGGTCTATGAATGGGATACATTTTTAATTGCAATTGGAGTGGAGGGAAGTTCAGGCAGTTGACTTCTTGGTCTGTTTCTCAGTTTTTTTGTCAGTCTATCAAAAGGTGATTTTACACTGGCTACATATTTTTAAAGTCTTTGAAAAGTCCAATATATTCAATGAGAACAAATGAAATACAGTAATAAGGTTGGAGTAATTATCTTCTTCATTTAGGACTTCTTTTTTTTCACTTGTGATTGTGAAACTCACTGTCCTCCATTCTATTCTGACTCATAGGAACCCCTTGTGGTTTCTGAGACTGTCACTGTTTATGGGAGTAGAAAGCCCAGTCTTTCTCGCACGGACCTACTGGGGGTTTCCAACTGCTGACCATGCACATCGCTGCCCAGCTCATAACCACCGCACTGACAGGTTTATGCAGCAGATAATCCGTTTTATGTTAACAATTCAAACACATGTTGTTTCATGGCAGGCTTTGCAACCCCTTTGGTGATGGTTAGATTTTATGTCAATTTTCTTTTCACCATGTGAAGGTAGAAATTGTTGAAGCAGTCAGCCACTAACTGCAGGACAGTTGAAGGAAGATGGCAGTCTGTTGCTGTATAGATTGCATTCCAAGAAGCCTTTGAGGAGATTCTGTCACGTGCTATAGGGCTACTATGAGCCAAACTCTACAGCAGTTGGCAATATATTGTCAACTTTCTAGATGTTAAAAAATACAGCTAATATTTAAGACTAATTTATTCTGAAATAATATGATAGTTAAGATTTTTAATCAACTTGGATGGGCCTGTATCTCAGTGGTTTTGCTGTTAGACCTCATCTTCCACTAAACTCCAAAGGCGTTTGTTTCTTCACGGTTGTGGTCTGCATCTATTATAAGTATATGTTGTAGGAAAACTTGCTTGCTTTTTACAGGGTCAGGTTCATTAGACTTGAGTCAATGGTCTGCTGTATTGCCTGCTGATGCTGCGTCATTAACAACCTGCCATCTCACTTGCTGACCGTGGATTCACCTTTGCAGACTTACTGTTTATCTTGGGGGCATCAGATCCAAAAGCTATGCGCATCAGGAGATGCTCGAAGCCTAACATCTCACCCAGAGACTTGGAGTTCTCCCCCTACTGCAACTCTGAGTCATTTCTGGATACAAATTTCTCTGTATATGTATATGAGGTATAAGCTTCGCTGATATCGCTTCTCTATGGGATACAGACTAAAGCAAACTAGAATAACAGAATGAAACATTAATAATAGGACAGAAGTATCTGAACTTGATAAATGGTATCTGGACTCAAATATCATGACCACGATGCAGGACTTGGCATTATACCCAAGGCTGGCACCAGTTGGAGCCAGGTTTCTAGCACATAGTAACAACAGCAATGTATTATTTTATTAGAAAATGTAAGTACTGAGAATTTAAATATTTATATCTCTTAATTAATTAGGATTAATACCTATGTCCATTCATTCTGTGGTTTAGTCATGTCTGGCAGAATTGTAGCTTTGCTACAACAATCAGTTCCCAAACATTCTTTTTCTATATGGACCCCTTATGTCATCACCTCTTCACCCTGCCACCCGTGTCCCCTTCTCCCCCAAACCTTCATTCCACTTACTGACTCTGTAGGTTCATCAGTCCTGGTTTTCATACCCCCCCCCCCGAAAACAACAACAAAAAAGATATACCACAACTTAAAAAGAGCGACCCCCCAATGACATAACACTGCGGATACCCCCTAATATGCCACCAAACATCACATCATTCCCCCCTAACTGTGTCACCACGCCACGTGGCCATCACAGAAGGAAGCGCTCCTTGCTCCAGTCTCAGCCCGACACACCCAGACTCCCGAACTGGTCGCAGAGGCGCGGGTACTGTCATGGTCCCATGGTCCCATTTCCTTGCGTGCCCACAGCAAATCCATCCTGTAGCCAACTATTTTGGGGCTAGGTGGCTACCTGCCTCACAGTGCCGCCAGCTGCACTTAGCTCTGTGGTCTCCAACTCGCAGTTTATTTTCCATCCACTCGCACCCGGACTGGCCATCCTGCCCCCTCACTCTGCTGCCGACTTTCACGTCTGGACAGGACAGCGGGGATGCCCCCCTGAGCCTCCCCTCTCACGTTACTACTCACAACTTATGTACTTGGCCTCTCTTCTTCCACCGGCTTCTTTATTCTCGGTGTTTTCATTGGGGACATGGCCATCACCAAGTTCAGGCTAACATCCTAAAACCTTCATTGCCAAAGAAAGCGTCTTGACCCCCAGCTCTAGTATGAATATATACATATAATCATAAATAGGGCTCTGGTACATCAGCAACTTGAGGGGCCTTGCCCAATTCTGTGGGCAAGGACCTGTTGCCAGATGATGTCTTTCTCGTTATAAATTCGTGTTGGTTGCACTAAGTGATTTCAGTTACGAAAAAGGTAGGGGTGTATGATGCTTATGCAATTTATGGGCCAACCTGGATTACTTGGAGTGAAAAGCACTGTTATTTGAGATTTTTTTTTTCCACGTAAAATCCTGACTGTAGTAGACCTACAGGGATATGTAATCCCTCTATAAATGGTGACAGAAAAGTGTCTTTGCATCATTTCAACTCATGGGAGACCCCAGCTAAAGAAAACACATGCCATCTCTACAGGGTAATTCACCTCAAAGGATCGATTTCCACTCACTGTTTCTAGCTCTAATCGCTCTGATCTCAAGGAAAACTAGACATCAGATTTTATGTAAGTTCTTCATTGTTCTATTGTTATTTACTGATTCTATCTCTTTTATTAACATTGTGCTGCAAATCCTCATCAACCTTCCAAGTGAGTGCTCTATCCCTAATCTAGTACCTTGAGCAAAATTGTTTGGACTGTTTTCTGTCTTACTAAATAAAATTTTAATACTCTCAATACTACTGCCTATTTCTATCCTCCATAAATTTTTATTTAAATCATAATGTGAATATAAACAAATTATAGTTCAAACTTTATTTCATTTTGTTTTAATGTCCATGGTCTAAATAAAGGACTATGTTATGTTTGGTATAAATCGATTTTCACAGGTAGGGCTCACTATATATTCTTGTTCATGACTAAAGGATACATGTATACCAAGTATACAGTGTATAGGGCAAGGGCAGGCAGAGATGAAATGGAAGGAAGCTGCCCCCCTTACAGCAAAAATAATGGAAACCAGAATTCTGATCTTGCATTGGAATCTCACCCGTCTCTGAGAATATCATCACCAGACATGGCATGATGGAGTATGAAATGAGAGAGAGAGGACCTCAAAATCTACCTAATCTCCTACTAGAACTGTGTAATGTTTGGGACCCTTTGAGAGCAAAGCCTCAGGGGAAAGCTCTTTTTATACTATACAATATACACATCCAGACCAAGAGATTTCATACTTCACTTAACTCTCATCATTCCCCCAAAATTTATCTAACTGGTGTACTATAAAATATTTTCCGAGGGGGAAAGCTGAGGGTCTATGGATGGGTGAGAGAGGAAATTGGAAGCCAGGTAAGTCAAATATATGGGTCATTTCATGAGTATTAGAGCTAATGCCAGACCTGAGGCCAAGTCCTACAGATGAGACAAGGTGAGTGGGATAAAGTGAAACGGCTGGACAGGTGACTGTGGAATGACAAATCTGCTCAGCATTCTGGATATAATAGTATCCACACATTTGCTTTTGAATTATGCCCTCTATTATTTTGAAGCATGCCCTCTATGTATTGCCAAAGAAAACCCCCAATTGCCGGTGATAACAAAGGGTCAGCTGAAACCACACTAATAAGTATAATATGAAAAATTTTAAAGAACATTACCACTGCTCTTTCTGTATTTGTACATGATGGTTAAACATAATAATATATTTTACCTGCATGACTTAATATTTTAAGAACAGTTTATGGCAATATAGTTCTTAGTAAAAAGTGGTTCTTTGTAACTTACTATACCTCACATAAAATTTTTGTACAAATATTTAAAACTTAGCTTGTATTTTTCTAAAATGGGTTTTAAAAATGTGGGTGATCTGGAATGCTCTATTACTTGTCGAAGCCCTGGAGCAAAAGACTCAGATCGAGAGGTAGCCAGCCTTGTCAGGAGCCTGCTGTGTGGCACTAGGTGGTGGACGGGACTGTGGAGAGTGATACAAATCCAAAATGGTGCAGTCACTTGCCGTCTTTGAGCCATGTACTGCTATAGTCGAGAGATTTGGTTGCTGGGCTAAGCACATGCCACCTTGTTTTATAACAAACAGGTCCTATTTCTAGCTGAAATTTGAGCCATAATTTTGAAAATTAGGGTCTGTTCTGGTTTCACTTTGTTGGCCATGACTGGACCAAACTAAATTCATTCTAATTCCTGGTTCCAACTCATGCGAACTCAAGTATGACCATGTAGAATTTTATTGCGTAGGGTTTATTCATCAGAAGTAGATTTCCAGGCCTTCTGTGTAAGGTTCCCCGAGTGAAACTTAAAGTCTACCCTTATTGGATACTGTGCCCCAAATGCAGGAACAATCAAAATATAAATTTTTCATGACTCAAAATTGCCTGTATTCCTCAGTGTTGTATCTGCATTTATTCAATCTTTCACAGGGTAATTACAAATTTTGAAACATTCTGAAGTAAACTTTATTTATATTTAGGAGAAAAATACATGAATTAATTATCTTTTATTTTAGAGACATTGCACTTATATGTAAGATAATTAGATATACCATGGTGAGAAATAGTCAAAACAAATTACAGAGAGGTAGGCTGGGGAGCTTATGGAGTTAGTGAAAAGAGAATGAACAGAAAGCAATGAATCAACAGCATGCAAAGGGGGTATGTCACAAATGCTTACTATACCATCAAGAATCCTCACCAGAAACAGATGGAAAAGATTCACTCTTATCACATTGTCTTAGTTACTTAATGCTGCTATCATGGAAATATCCTAAGTAGATGGCTATGACAGATATATTATTCCACAATTTAGTAGGCTATAAACCCAATCACTGTTCATCTGTCACTTTGTCATCTTGTTGTGGCTTCTGTGTTGCTGTGATGCTGGAAAAGGTCATCACAATGAACATGTTTCAGCAGAGCTTACAGGCTAAGATAGAACAGGAAGAAAAAAAAGAACATCTCAGAAAAGTTAACTATTCATGTACATTACCAATATCAGTGGGACATTGTATGACATAATACAGAGGATGAGCCCTTCACATTTGAAAGCACTCAAAATATGACTGAGAAAGAGCTGAGTCCTCAAAGCTGAGTCAACCTTAAAGACATGGCTGAAGTAAACCTTTCAGGATCTTAATTCGCTGATGAGGTATGGCTCAAAATGGCAAGAAACAGCTGCAAACATCCAATACTAAACATAGGATGATCAAAGGTTTCATCTAATGGAATTGGAAGGCATTAACAGTTAGAAGAAATGCATAAATATTCTAGGCATTATTAAGTTGTAATGAACAGAGATTTGCCCATTGTAACAGACAATCACGTTGCTTACTGAGCTGGGGACGATCTACTCAAGAGTGTGGTAGTTATATAATTTCTTGTCAACTTGAAGATATATGAAAGTAAAGTGGTGGAGTTTAGCCTGTCAATCAGGTCACAGCCTGATGGTGCCTCCTTGTGGGCATGGCCTTCTCATAAGAAGGTCCCTGGGAACTTCCACCTCTCTCTCTCTCTGCCTTCACCTCCTGCGGCTGTCCCTGGTTGCTGCCAGAAGCCTGGAGAGGCGTCCACAGCCATTGGATCCTCAGGACTTTGCACCTTCTGGCTGGTGATCTTCCTGCATTCTGCACCATTGCATGTGGCTTTGGGAGTCTGAAGAGGGACTTATGGACTAGTATCGAACTTATGGACTTGAGTTGGACTGGGGCGGGATGTTTTCTTGATATGAAGTTATTTCTTACACATTTATGAAGGTCACTGCATTAGTTTCTCTAGTCAACCCGGCCTAACACAAAGGAATGGCATCACATTCACCTTCAAAAACAACATGTTAAGGTCTAGCCTAAAGTCCACTCTGCCTGTGATAGAAGAGTATCTATACACATACAAGCAAGGCTAGTTAATATGACTGTAATCAGATTTACTCACAGCCACTCAAGACAAAGATGAAGACACTGAAGAATTCTATGTCTGTAATCTGAGATTCATCAAACATGCCATCAAGATGCATAGATAATTAATGGTGATTTCCAAAAGTTAGAAACAAAGAGGAAGGATTGTTCATTGGAAAATATGGCCTTCTTGATAGAAATGACATGGGGATCAACCACATGTTACAAGGCCAAAAAGATCTTATCGCATATACCCGAGTATAAGCCAACCCGAATATCAGCCGAAGCACCTAATTTTACCACAAAAACTGCATTAAAAAATGTGCTGAAAAACTTGGCTTAGACACAAACATATACGGTAATTGCAAATACAGATTTTCAACATAACAAATGATGGTTGTATGTGGACCACCATTCCTCTGTCAGTTTGTGTACTGTGATGCGTGTGTGTTTCTGTGATTCCAGAAGCGATGCCATCAGAATGTCTAATACTTGAAAGGTCATCCGTGGGAGACCAGTTTCAACATAGCTTTCAGAGATGACAGATGAGAAAGAAGGAAGAGGCAGTCCATTTGGAGGGATTAACCACCGAAAAATTTTGTTAATCACAATGACATTGTCTGATATAGCGACAGAAGATGAAGCTTGTTACTAAAGTTCCAGTTCATGCATGCATAGGTTTATTCCAAACAAGGTGTATTTTAAAATGCCTGTGCAGAAAGTGGAGGGCTAATGACCAGTTCTCTCAGTAAGCCCCTTGCCTTGGTTTCATGGATGCTGTTAGGGGTCATTCAGTTGGGTCCAACTAACGGAAATCATATGTGCAAGAGAAGGAGACACCCCCTGGCCCGGTGCCACCCTCACAATTGTTCTTATGTTGGAGACACTGTGTCAACTCACCTTTCGCTAGAGCCATCTTCTTTCTTCCTGCCCCTCGACCTCATCAAACACGATGCCATTCTCCAGGGACTGGTCTCCCCTGAGAACATGTCCGAAGCACGTGAGACAAAGGCTCCATATTCTTGCCTCCCCAAATCAAGGTAATCGGACTGTGCTTCTTCCAAGACAGATTTGTTTGTTCATATTCTTCCTCAGCACCATAATACAAATACAACATACCTTCTTGGGTCTTCCTTATTAGTTCCATTAGGGTGCCAAACATAAATTCCTATGAAAATTGTGCAGGAGGATATTACCCCAGCCATCCTACCTCCCTGATGTTGCCCAATGTGAATATCACTACAAATAAAGTTACTGAGTAGAAAATTATCTTAAGCTGGGTTCTCCAGAGAAGCTTATATATGTATATACATATAAAGATGTTTAAATCAAGAAAATTAGTCACACATTTATAGATATGGGAAAAGCCAAGACCAGCCAGTTCCAACTTCATGGGTTAGGCTAGTGGTTTCTCCTGATTCATGTAGCTGTGGAGTTGAATGAATCCAAGATCTGCTAGAAGACTGGTGACTGCAGAGGTGAATGAATTTGAGATCAGCAGGTCAGACTTGTGGCTGCAGAGGCAAATGAATCTCAGGCAGATCAGAAGGCAGGCAACTGAAGACTCCCCAGATTAGAAGGCCATAGCGTAGGTTATTGGGTAAATCCAAAGAATCAGAGGTTGATAAGCCAGCTACACAATCCAAACCCCGAAAAAAGCAAGCAAGCTTTTCCACAGTGTCCATTTATATACGAAGCAGGCTACACCCATGAGGAAAGTGTGCTACATCCCACCCTAATACTTTTACAAATGATTGGCTCTGATTACATTTTGTCACATCAAGTAATGGTAAACCACTGAGAATCCTGGTCTAGCCAAGGTGATCCAAAATCTGTTACAATTAAGAGAAAAAAACAATGGGTTTTGTGCTAAAATCATTCAGTAATAGAATAGTAAGATGTGAAAAATAATTGTTAGTAATATAATGGTTGCTAATGGGTGGTAAAGTGCAGTGGCATGAAGCTGAAAAGAATATACCTTTTATGTAGAGAGAACAAGTTCTATTTTGAGATTAAAAAGTTATATATGGAATAAGGAAAAAGAGAGAGAGGCTCTACAGAGAAGTGTGATGACAGTACCAATAATGTGAGGTAAAATGGAAAGTAAAATGGCAGCCTTATTCACACTCTGTAAATATTTTATTTAGAATTTGCATATATACAGTCAAAAGGGGACCCTGCCGACAACTATTACCACCCTGCCATTCTCATAATGTCTTGAATGATTTTAGTATCAACGTCATAAGTGTCTCATAGGATTAAATGGAAGGATTCCTGTTTTCTTGTTTGGAAGACTATATAAGATTAGAATAATTTGTTCCATAATTTCTTATAGAACTTGAAAGTGAAATCAGCAAGGACAAATTTTCTAATGTGTGTGGAAAGAATTTGTGATTAAATCAACTTCTTTAATGGCTTCAGCGTCATTGACATTGTGTGCATCTTAGAGCAGAGTCGCTACATGGCACTTCTCTGGGAATCCTTCTTGTTTTTAAAAAATCATTTTATTGGGGGCTCGTACAACTCTTATCATAATCCATCCATCCATCCATTGTGTGATGCATGTTTGTACATTCATTGCCCTCATCATTCTCAAAACATTTGCTCTCCATTTAAGCCCCTGGCATCAGCTCCTCAGTTTTCCCCCTCCCTCCCTGCTCCTCCCTCATGAACCCTTGATAATTTATAAATTATTATTTTGTCATATCTTGCACTGTCCGATGTCTCCCTTCACCCACTTTTCTGTTTTCCGTCCCCCAGGGAGGAAGTTATATGTAGATCCTTGTAATCAATTCCCCCTTTCTCCCTCACCCTCCCTCCACCCTCCCTGTATCGCCACTCTCACCACTGGTAATGAGGGGTTCATCTGTCCTGGATTCCCTGTGTTTCTAGTTCCTATCTGTACCAGTGTACATCCTCCAGCCCAGCCACATTTGTAAGGTAGAATTGGGATCATGATAGTGGGGGAGGTAGACTTCAAGAACTAGAGGAAAATTGTATGTTTCATCATTGCTACACTGCACCCTGACTGGCTCATCTCCTCCCTGCAGCCCTTCTGCAAGGGGATGTCCAATTGCCCACAGATGGGTCCTGGATCCCCACTCTGCACTCCCCCTCATTCACAATGCTATGGTTTTTTGGTCTTTGATGCCTGATACCTGATCCCTTTGACACCTTGCGATCTCACAGGCTGGTGTGCTTCTTCCATGTGGGCTTTGTTGTTTCTCAGTTAGATGGCCACTTGTTTATCTTCCAGCCTATAGGACCCCAGACTCTATATCTTTTGATAGCTGGGCACCATCAGCTTTCTTCCCATTCACTTATGCACCCGCTTTGTCTTCAGTGATCGTTGGGACAGGCTGGTGTGCTTCTTCCATGTGGGTTTTGTTGTTTATCAGCTAGATGGCTGGTTGTTTTTGCACCTTATTCACGCTTGTGTAAAATGGAGACATTCAAAGTGACATGGATAGTGCAAAGGGTAACACAGCTTCAATGTAAACTTGCCGCTGAATTGTACAAATAGAAATTTTTGAAATGCTGTATCTTTGGTTGTGAATATTTTCACCTAAAAAGTATACATAGAACTTCAAACAAACATAAGTGTAGAAGATAAATATGTTAATTAATTTGGAGAATTAATATTAAGAATTTGAGTGACTATATCTGAAATAAATCTTAATTTTTATAGTAATAATACAGTCTAACTTTTGAACTCATAAGTATGGAAATTGCAGTGCAGTTTTTCAAAAGAAACTTACTATTAATGACAAAGAAAATATTAACCACAAAAGTGTATCCATTTTTTAAATAAATTAAATCCTGTTAATACATTTACTTTTCTATACTGTAGCACTTAACAGAAAACCCCCATAATAAACATCATGTAAATTTATGTGAGTTTTGTTTTATTATGATTTAAAATTGATCTTAAGATTTATAAACTGAACTTATTTGAAAGTATAGCATTGAAAGTTATATAGGCAAATGACAGAAGATAATGTATGGGAAAAAGTTATTTTAGTGGCTTAGAATGTTCAAAATAAAATTTAACAAAATTTTAATATCCACATTGCTGTCAGAATATACTGACATATCAGAAAACTTTAATATTCTTCTTGTAAGGAAGACCCTGGTGTGACATTATACTTTGTCTTAGTCTAATTTCTTCTTTTGTGCTATGATTGATTGAAATTGAAGTCTGGAATACCTGAACTAAACAGTCACATAAAATCCTGCATATGAAAATCCTTGCAAATGAAAAAAGGTTATAATACAATGACATATAATATAAAAAAACCTCCATTTGGGGGTTTTCCTCTTTAATTGATTTTGAGTATTATAAATTATCAGTTGGTTGAATACCAGCACCCTTACTGAGAACCTTCAGAAGTAAAGTTTTGAAAGGTCAGTTCTATGTATTTCATTTCATAATTTTTTCTTATAATAATATGCTTACTCATTTCATGTCTTGAGCAAAAGTTATAAATAATGTAACATGGGCATATAAAAACCTCAGTTTTATTTTTAATTACATTGTTTTTAATCATTATACACTTAAAGTAGAAAAAATATAAAAATCATTTTTAAAGCTAATGCCTATCTGAAGAAACCTCGTGACCCAATGGACTAAGTGTTGTTTACTGAAATTACTGTTTTCACCACTTCTAGGAAGGCAAGTCAAAAACAGTGTTACAAACGCATGGAAAACTTTATTAAACAAGAATATCAAAATATAGCTATTGTTTTCAACATATCCTCCCTGTACAGTTCTGAAGATGGTGCTTCTCTCTCTCTAATAGTTCCCTGATGAATTCTGTGCTTTTTCATTTGCACCACATTAAAGTGGCAGCAGTAGCAGCCTTGAGGGACCCAGAGTGTGCTCCTTATCAGTGTTCTTTGAGTTTCAGGAACAAAATGATGTAAAAGTGGAAGAGATCGTGGCTGTAGAGTAAGAACAGCCAACAGAATTCCCATAAGACAGCCTTGCAGCTCTCAAAGACTGAGTAGGTACATTGTTGTGATGGATTTTAAAAATAATTCGTTGGTGTAGCTTTAATGCCCTTTTTCTCATGAATGCAGTTTTCAGTTTTCTTAAAACATTTTCAAAGTATACTCCAGTGATTTCTGTGTGTCCATTGACAATATCTACCAGAGTGACATGCTAAGCTTACTGCTCTGCCTTGAAGCTCACTGGGCTTGTGTACTGCTGTAGATCATCACTTGGCTGTCAGTTTGTCGTACTGTCATGGCTTGTCTATTTCTCTGGTGCTATAAGCTAGGTAACGAGTATTTGAAATACCTGCAGCATCACTCAAAGTGAACAGTTTTTAACAGAACTTCCAGACGAAGTATAGACTACAGTGATGGAATCAACTGTCCAGAGAAAAGAGACACCGAAAATCTTATGGATGGCAGAGAACGATGTCACATATTGAAAGTCTCATGGACAACCGGACAGCATCACCAGACATAGTGCCAGGAGCTGAGCCCTTCAAGTCAGAAGCCACTGAAAATGCGCCTAAAGGAGAGCTGCCTTCTCAACGGAGTGTTGGTCATAACGATGTGGATGGAGTGAAGCCTTCAGGGCCTTCATTTCCTGATGCAGCATCATCCAAAATGATCATAGGAACTCGAAATGTATCAAGTATGAATCTAGAAAAGTAGAAGCCATCGAAAATGAAATTGAATACATAAAAGTCAATATTCTAGGCATTCATGAGCTGAAATGGACTGATATCGGTCATTTTGAATCAGGTGGTCTTAAGTTGTATTATTCAGAAAATGAGAACTTCAAGTAGAAGGAAATCCCATTCATCATCAAAAGGGACATCTATCTTGAAGTAGAAGGCTGTCTGTGATAGGATAATAACCATATGAAGGGGTAATTCCCCAAAAGGAATTTTTTTTCAAAGCTAAGTATTTAATTATTTTTTTTTTAAACAAAACAACCTTATTACTTTCAGAGTACTCTCCATTATGCTTAATACATTTGTCAAAGCTATGATTCCATTCTTGGAAACAAGCTTCAAGCTCATCTGTTTGGATGGCTGACAGCACCTCCCTATTATTTTTTCTTTACCTCTTCTACATGTCAAATTGCTCTCCTTTCATGTGCCTCTTCATTCACAGAAACAAAAAGACGTCACACTGAGTGAGGTGAGGTGAGTAAGGTGCGTGGGGCAAGAGAAGTATGCTACTTTTTGCCAAAAACTGGTGCATGAGCAGGTGCATTGCCGTGGTGGGAAAACCACTCCCCGTCTGCCACAAATCAGGTCTTTTTTTGGGTCACACACTGTTATGATATCTTTTCAGAACCTCTAAATAGAAAACAGTCTGGCCTGGTGGAATGTGCTCCAAATGCACTGCAAGTTGACATTTTCATCCTTGTGGGAAGTTGAACGATGTCCAGAATGAGGTTTGTCATCAATCAACATTTCACCTTTTTTCAAATGAGAAAACCACTCATATAATTGAGTTTTCCCCACAGAGCTGCCCTTGTAAGCTGTGTTCCACATCACAACAGTTTCTGTGGCATTTTTCCAGAGCAGGAAACAAAATATCACAACCGCATGCTGTTCTCTTAAGTCAGCCATCACACACAAAAAAAAAGGTTCGAGGGAAATTCCTTTCACAAAAAATATTCACTGTGACCAGAGAACCTTCCCAGATGACACCACTGGGGGCACTAACTCAGAGTGAGTTGCTCCACGCGGAGCAGGTAAAATGCATACTATGAAAGCTCTGCCCAGAAGAGCGTTTTTATGGCTTTTATTGGGTACTCCCTCGTATGAATACCACTAAATCCAGCCATTACAAATAATGCAGTAACAGAACTTGGAGGAAGGTTTATTAACAACCTTCAATATGCAGATGACACAACCTTGCTTACTGAAAGTAAGGAGGACTTAAAGCACTTGCTGATAGAGATCAAGGATTGCAGCCTTCAGTATGGATTACAATCAACGTAAATAAAACAAACATGCTCACAACTGGACCAAGAGAGAAGGATTGACAAGTGGCTGCAACAATGGGCTCACATACACGAATAACTGTGAGGATGTTGTAGAACCAGGTGGGGTTTTGTTCTGTTTTATATCGCAGAGCCAGGAGTTGGAACCAACTCCCTAGCAGCTAATAACAACAGCCAAACTTTAATTCTCCTACAACTAACTGATTTATCACATCACATCATGGGCGATCATGACAGAATTGCCACATGATATAATTACATAGCTGCCAAGCCACTAAGAAGCATGCTGACATATTTTCCGGGGATACAATTCAATGCAGGAAAGCAATTGCCTACTTCTTCCAGAGACATGTTTTAACCTGTTTTGTTTGGAACAAACCTATGTGCATATGAACTAATTAGTTCCAATGCCTAGCAATCCTGTACACATTAGAAATAAACAACAGGTGGTCCTGCACCATCCTCACAGTTATTCTTATATTTGAGCCCTTTGTTGCAGCCATTGTGTTAAACCATCTCTTTGGATGCCTTCCTCTTTTTCCTGGCCCACCCGTTGTCTCAGGCATAATGTCCTTCTCAGGGACGAGGCTCTCCTGACAACTTGACGAGAGTGTGGAAGACAAAGTCTCACCATCTTTGTCTCTAAAGAGCATTATGGTTGTGTTTCTTCCAAGACCGATCTCTCTGTTATTTTGACAGTCCAAGATGTTTTCAATATTTTTTGCCAACACTATAGTTCACATACATCATTTTTTCTTCTGTCTTTCTTTATTCCATCTTTCACATGCACAGGCAAGAACTGGAACTACCCAACATGGCCAACCTCAAGTAACTTCGTTTCTTTTCAATACCTTAAAGAGGTCATATGCAACAGATTTACCTGATGCAATGTGTCATTTTATGTTCTGACATGCGTTCAGGAGCATTGAATGTGTATCCAAGGAAGGTGACATCCTTGACAACTTCAATCTTTTCTGCATTTCTCAAGATGTTACCTACTCTTCATATTGAGTTGCAATCCATGTGGAAAGCTGCCATGCTTGATCTTCATCAGCAAGTGTTTCGCGTCCTCCTCACTTTCAGCAAGCCTGGTATGTCATCTACTTATTGCAGGTTGTTAACAGCCTTCCTCCACTCTTACTACTGTACTGCTCTTCATAAAATCCAGCCTCTCTGGATTCCACGATGAAGGGGGTGCACAAAGGGCATGGAGATAGGGTCTGATCTCTGACTTCACAAGGGTGGACAAAGAATCCCACTCCACATGTGCCCAAGGATGATTCCTATGAGGCAGAGATCAGAATGCGTTGACCTCAAAACTTTCCTTTATTCTGACACCAAGTATCCTTTCCATAGCTTTCCACTTATCCGCTGGGTTTTAATAATCTATTACTATGGCCCCACAGAACTTGTAAATAATACTTCTAATTATGGGGTTTATTGGAGAAGTTATAAGTCAGATTTATAGAAATGTCAAGGAGATAGTCCCCTCCCCCGCACCCTGTACACGCACACACAGCCCCTCTTCTTAGCCTTGCTCACTGGCATGTCTCTCTCTGAATCTTGCCTTCTCAGCCATGTAGCCCCTTGGCCTTTGCCCTACTGAGGCAAGGGTTACAGCCTTTTTAATGCTGCACAAAGGCACTCAACTTTGTTCGTTCTGTGCTCCTGAAGCCCACTGCTGTCTCGCTCCCTGGGTCTTGGTTCTTGAGTCATTGCTCCTCTGCGGCTCCTCTCCACCTCTCTGTTGTTGCTTGCCCCGTCTGCCCGACGGAAGTGGGGCAGCTCCGGAATGATGAAATCCAAAGTACCTGCCTTAGGACAGGCTCTTCATTCTCGATGATCACGAGATAGATGCCCTCGTTCTCTTTCTAAGACGGCTGGCTCATTCAAGATGGCTGGCTTTATTCCGAGGGAAATGGCAAAACTGATCCATCCCCAAATTACTTGCATCCTCCTCAGAAGAGCCATAGCAAGGAATTCAACTGTAGCAGGGGTGCTGTAGAATTTCTACACTTTCATCATCATAAACTGTGCTATGGTGTACCTGCCCACGAGGGAGCCTCTCTGGGTGAGAAATATAACTCTAGGATGTGTGCTGCATTTTTTACTTTAACAGATATTAGCCCAATGCTGCTCAAAATGTTTCTAATTATACTTCCAACAGCAAAGATTCCAGGCTTCAGTTTCAAAGAGTGTGACATTATTCAGGTTTAATGGATTACAAGTTGCTGTCAACTCAATTATTATCTTTTCATCTCTTTCTTAACAGGTATGAAAATTTGTTCTTTTTTGAGTAAAGAACTTCTATGGTTCTAATAAAATGAATCTTGCATTGGATTAATATTTATTTTACATACTTATTTTATTTATACTTCTTTTATTTCTGCAGTTTTATCTTCTTTAAACCTGATATATTTTAGTAGTTATTCCTTCAAATATGATCACTATTTTTCTACTACTGGAATTCTTCTTATCATACTCCCATGGCTTATAGACATTTCTCTCTCTATTAAAATATTCTTAGATCTATCTTCCAGCTCACTAATATTAACTATCTAATTTAAGTTTAACCTACAGATTAAAACTCTATTGCAATAGATTATTCTTAATTTTAGAATTCTTCAATACATGTCTTTATAATTTCATAGTTGTTTTTTTAACTTTAAAAATTTTAATATTTAACTGTTGGAACATATGATTTTATACTCTCTCTAAAATCAACCTATTTTTATGAAATTTTATGCCTTTAAATTTATTTATTGGTTTATCATCTATTTTATAGTTTGAGAGTTTGTGAGTTCATCAAATTCTGTTGAATTTTATGTAGGTTTGTTTCCTAGGGGGATTCTATCTGTCATAGGACCCAGTTTATCAGAGCTGAAGCCCACTTTGAACCACACAAATAGTATAGATTCGGACCTCAGACGTCACTAGAGCGATCCTCTTTCCTAACAGCTCAGGCAGACACGAGTATTCTTGTCAATTTTCCATTACATTGCCTTTAAATAGAGAGAGTCTCAATTCATGGTGAAGTAAAATTAAGTACTCACTTAGGTAAATTCTCCTATCCATTTGGTCATAACTCCCACCAAATTGGATGGGACTATGAAAATAAGGTATGGAGTAATCTAACTCGAGGATTGGTGAGTTTTGCCATTCCCCTGCGCATGAGAGCCATCTCAAAAGCAGGAAGAGAGATTCCTGTGACATCCTAGAAAAAAGAGACACCAACAGAGTGCGTGCAAGATCTCTGGAGTGACAGGGGAAGTAGAGGCACCAGAGGAGCCACTTCAAGACTGGGCCGAGGCGCTGTATTGGTGAGATGATCTTGAGACAGCAAGGCAAGCCGGCTTTCTGGCCCACAGGTTCAAATCAGGGCACCCTGTGACCCGTGGTGAGGACCAGGGAGAGACTGGTCTGCTGTCAGAGGAGAGGGACTGCTGGGGACCAATGACTACTTAATGCTTTATTATCGTGGTTTATAGGAACCTGTTAATTGTCATGAGTAATAATAATCCTCCATAATAATCATGAATATTATCTATGAGTTTTATGTAGCCATTGAAAACAATTATTGACCCCAGCACAGAAGGAGAGTGTGGGGAACGTGGCGTGTGAGTGTCAGAATAAAGACGGATGGAGGGTAGAGGTATGCTTGCCTGCTCCCTTGCAGCAATTGGCCTTGGGTGCTGCGGAGTTGGATTCTCCTGATCCCTTTATGCAAACAGGAGAGGTCAGCTATGGGTCTCATGCATTTCTCACAGTTTCAATCCATAGCCTAAATAAACGTCCAAAGTAATTACACTTTGCTTACATTTAATTTATTTTCTTGTATTTAATGAAATACACACTCTATATGTATTCTTTACTTGACATTAGGCTATATCTATGTGCCTTCCATAAATATTCTCATCTGGGGTTAGGGATGTTTAAAAAGAAACAAGTAATATTTTGTAGCGTACCTCTTTTGTTTTATAGGACTTTTTTGCCCTATAAATTTTATGAAATATTACTTTAATCAATTATATTACACAATTAAATTTTCAAAATAACCATAGGCAGTCTACTGTCACAAAGCAGATTAATTAGTGGCATCTCAGATTGACTGATGTGACTAATAGAAGATTAAACAACCAATAGGGTTTGCTCTCTATGTAGCTTCAAGGAGGAAACTTTCAGAAAAATAGACAACAGAAAAAGAATTTTGATAGGTAATAGATGTCTTTTTGTTTCATGGCATTAATAGTAATTAGAATATTTTATCATATATATGTACATCCACATTCACATAAATGAACACTTACACGTATATGCCTTATCATTATTGCACACACCAATATGAAATTTTTACTAGTATTTTTATAGAGCAGTAAGAAGAGGAAAATGTTCCTCAGAGCTTCTAGATGAGGTTTTAATATAGCATATCCTATATATTGTATGTATTAATTTATGTTTCTTTCCAAGAGAGTTTATAACTCCCTGGTTTCTTCCTTTGTTTGCTACTTTGCTGTTCTTTCATCTATATTACTGTTTTATCTCTTATAATTTTTATTCACACCTTATCATCTGAGATTCCTTTGAGTTAGACTTTCTTCCTTTTTAAACTTTTGACAGTAATCTGAGTGAAGTTTTACAGAACAAACTGGTTTCCATTCATTCAACAATTCATGTGTCTTTTGCTTTGTGTCATTGATTAGCTCCCATGGTGGAACTGCCCTCTTCCCAGTTAGTCCTTGTGTCTGTTGTTTCCACCAGCCTTCTTTCCTCACATTCCTTGGCCTATCAGCCTTATCCCAAGTGCTACTATTTCAATCTCATATGGTTGAGTGTTCTAAGGGGTCATAGCTCCTTGATTGAATAAGAATCATAAAAGGAGACAGCTCTGATGCACACCTTTCCTGATTTTAAACTGGGCAATATTCTCTTGTTCTATTTGAACGACTGGCACTTGGTCCACTTCGAGGTTCCATATGAGGACAACAAGTGCTCTGTAATCCCTCTTCTTTGAAGTGTTATCCATATTTTGTTATGATCCACACAGTTGAATGCCTTTGCATAGTTAATAACTAAATATCTTTCTGTTCTTCTCTGTTTTCAACCAAGATGTGTCTGATGTCAGCAATTCAGATCCTTCTTTCCATGGTCCCTTCTGAATCTGGCTCAAATTTCTGTACGCTCCTCTTGATGTACTGCTCGATCTGATTTTTTATTATCTTTAGTAAATAATTGCATGTGATATTAATGATACTGTTAGTTTCCAGATTTTGTTGGATCACTTTCCTTTGAACGTACACAAATAGGGAACGGCTCCAATCAGTCAGGTAGTCTTGCGATGCATCTTGTTATATGCCAGTGAGTGCTTGATCTTCCATCAGTCTCTGGAGCCTTCCTTTTCATTAACACTAGCAATCCGACCCAGACTTCTTCCTTCAGTATCGTTAGTTTCTGATCATATATTAATTCTTGAAATGATTGAAGGTTGGCAAGTTCTTTTTGGTACAGTGATTCTATTTCTCCCATCTTATTTTGATGCTTTCTCCATCATTCAGTATTTTGCCCATAGAATCTTTTAGTGTTGCACTTTGAAGTTTGGATTTTCTAACCAGTTCTTCGATTTCAATTTCTTTCATTCACTTTAGTGAATGAGCAAGTTTTAGTCCAGTAAGCCTGGTCTTTTTGAGTTCTGTTCCAATTGTTTCCTCCACTCTAAGACCCCCTAGTGTTCTCCCTTTCAGACAGCAGTGGTATGCAGGCAGGTGCCATCTCTTGCTTCTGCTCCTAGAGTCGTGAAGGGTTGCATTTGCATGATTCATTAGTCCTTTGTACTAATTGTTTACTGCATCTTTGATTGGCTTCACTAGTCTCAGCTTTGGACAGAGACTGCTACTTGTCCTTCAGATGTCCACTTACACGCATGCTTGTAAAACTTCAGCCACTGCTCATCAAAGGAGATATAGAACAGTGTCTTTGTGATCTAGGCTATGCCACTTGATGCAGTTGTCCCCCAAGACTAGGGCTATGAACCCCCAGGTCCAGGCATAGTCAACCTGTGAAGGATTATACATAGATCAACCTTCCAAACAGCATTCTGTGCAAAAAAACATGATTTCATGGTGGTTCTGCTTAATTTTCTTTTTCAGATGATCTTTAGACATAAAAAAAGTCTGAAAGTTTATTCAGACTATCATATAACTCTTTATTTTCAATTGAATTATTTCTGATCTATTGAATTACCTATTTTAATTTAAATAATTATTTAATTTAATTAATTATCAACCTTTATAGCAATAATTATTTACCATGCATTATGATAGCTCTTTTTCATAATCTTGGGCAAGTTTTTCAAACACACATATCCTCATTTGTCAAATTGTCATGAGAGTAATTTTTAATAAATGTACATTATTAATAATAGTGTTTGGCATATAGTAACCACTGAAAATTAATTATTATTATTTTATATGATACAAAACCTACTTTCAATTATATCTTATGAATAATTATTATTGTTACACATTTCATTTTTCATTGGATTATATCCTATCTCTCTACCTGCTTGATTCTCTAAAGAAACAAAATTGGTGATGCTTTTTTAACTTAAAAATATTTAATACTTTAAAATTACAGGTTTTCTTAGCAAAAATGTCTTAAGAACAGGGTAAAGGGAAAGATTCTATTGTTTTTAGGCATGAAAATTTTATTTTTTTAGATTTCTAGTTACTCTTTTTTGTTTGTTTTGCACTTCCGTTTTATTCTTTCATCATTATTAAAGTCTTTCAGTTTGGTATATTAGAACTTCATACAATGTAAGTTAAAAACTATAGTAATAACTTCCATTTGCAATTAAACTTGTTGAAATTTATAGCTTTCATTGAAGTTTGAGGAAGTTTCTTGTGCCTCCTAGATTTTTATGCACACGCGCGTGCACACACACACACACACACACACACACACCCCAATCCAACCATGTTCCAATGTTCTGTGCTTTCATGCCTTTATTAACACCATTCATTCATTCTTTATCTGAAATATACTTATTTCCTT
This sequence comes from Echinops telfairi, assembly GCF_000313985.2. Classification (NCBI taxonomy): domain Eukaryota; kingdom Metazoa; phylum Chordata; class Mammalia; order Afrosoricida; family Tenrecidae; genus Echinops; species Echinops telfairi. The sequence continues at coordinate 13,375,396 of NW_022103899.1, forward strand.
TGTTTCCTGAAAAAAGCAAGATATTATATTCAAAGATTATTTAAAATATCACTTTCTGTTTGCATCTGTAGTGGTCAAAATATTGCTATGTCTATTAAGAAATAGTAAAGAAAATTCTGTTTAATAGAAACATTACTCTGATGCATAGTTTATCTGGTCCTTTTGAGGAAAAATATGATTCAGCACCTTATTGACAATTAAAAACATTTTATAGCTCATAGTCTGGAATACAGTATCTGCTTTTGCAGCACCCCGGGAGAACCCCACAAGGAGCAAGATGGCCCCTTTGAGACACTCCTCAATCAAAACATACCAAGTCATCTAGCAGAATATTCCTTATCACAGGGGGAAATTGGGGAGGTTTTACCTAGAAGAATGATCAACATACTTTCAAATAGTCTTTAAATAAGGCTAATTGGAAGTTACATGAGAAGTAGAGATGTTTAATCTTTCCTTTATTCATTTTGACTAGAAGAAACAGAAGGTTAGTATGTGAATATAATATTTAATGTCTTGATACACATTTATAACATAAGGTAGTTGAATAGGTTAAGGAAAAAATATGGAAAAATAGAGAATATATAGTGCGCTTGGCAATATACTGTGAAACCTTCAGAAGTTGGAGGTGGGGAGAGAGTCATGCATCCTTATCAACTCTGAATGCAAGATGGCACACAGCTGCTTCTGATCTCTGGGGTGCCCTTCAACTTCCCTACACAAGGAGCTTCACAGTAAGATGGATGAGGTGGGACATAAAGTTCCACAATTTTCAGTGTTATTAAAAAATTGTCTGTACAACAAATTCAAAATTATGATAAATGTGCTGGAAATTCACTTCATAGCATAATCAGCTACACTTTAGCCAAGAACTATACTTGAACCTATACACTGTATATTGTTGACTTTCTGGGAGTCCATATTCAAAGTGAAGAGTCCACCCTTCTCTTCATACTTCCAGCTGTCATCATTTCTTTTTTTTTTTTTCTCTTTTTTTTCTTTTTTAACATTTTATTAGGGGCTCATACAACTGTTATCCCAATCCATACAGCTGTCATCATTTCTAAATCAGAAACTTGGGAAGAAACCCTGTAGTTAGATACTGAAAGGAAGATTTCAGTTTTTGATAGTACTTTTGAGTTGGCAATAAGGAATAGCTATTCTTTTCTTTTTCAAGCCCTATGGATATTTTAAAGCATTACTTGTCAAATGGCCAATAAAATATGTGCTATTTTATAATTTACTTGAAGAATACAACAAATATTTTACCTTAAAATGCTTTTGTAAAAGACTGTCAAACAACTGAAATTATAACAATGGAAATCTTATGCATTATATTTCATTTATTTAACCAAAATTGGAATTACTGGAGACTGAGTATCTTTCTCAGCTTTGAGACTTTGACCTGATATAAACAGAAGAGAAGCCAATGGTATGGAATCTAGGCTCAAAGGCAAGGGTGCGAAGAGGCGGCATTGAGACTCGGACTAATTAGCTGCTGCTTCTCATGCATTCTGAGTTTCCCTTTGGTGCATGCACTTCCTCATCTGAGGGAAAAAACCCTGTTTCCAGGAGCGGTAGAGGACTTCGTATGTGAGTTCCTGGAATGTTTCAAAACTAAAGCTACCACCCTTTCCCATTGATCTGAATGAACCTTCTGGAAATGCTCGATGTTTTGTCCCCTTACAACAGAGCAAGGTAGATTTGTTTATGATATAAACACATAACCACAGAAAATATTACTAATATTCATTGATTAATCAATGTAGAGATTATTAGAAATAAAAATCACTGCCATCGATTGGATTCAATCTCACGGTGACATTATAAGACAGAGTAGAACTGCTTCCTAGTGTTTCCAAGAATCTACATCTTTACCTGGACAGCGAGCCTTCCTCTTTCTCTCTGGTTGATTAGAACTAATGACCTTGCAGTTAGCTCAACATGTAATTTATACGTGTGATGGATTTATTTTCAAATTTTGGCCCTCTTATTGGGGAAGTTATACTGTATCACTGTAATCATAGTAAAACATTTTAAAAATACGATAGTACCAAATTTATAGAATTATGATGGCAATTATCAAATATACCTTAAAAAGAAAAGAACAAAGGCTGAGATGGTAGTACACACTCCATAAATTATAATTTTAGGTATGTTGTTACTATTGTTGATTATGTTAATGTTGATAATATTGATGATTGTATAATAGTGATAAAATTATATGTGTATATTAAATATCGAATGGAAAGTATTACAACCTCATTTTATCATGTATTAACTCTTGAATGGTAGAGAATATTCATGTATAGATATTTCTACATATCTTAATGTGTCTTAGGAATTTTCCAAAAGATTCTCTCCTTTTTAACTTTAATATGACTAGGAACATATCCCCTCTTATCAAGCAATTGGTAGAATTAGTTTGAATGCTGAAAATTTGGGAACTAACATTTTCATTATAACATTAAATTGAGGGAAAAAATCATGTTTGTAAATTCAGCACTGGCTTTATGCTGTTGGCAAAATTGCTGATGTTTAATTGCCTGTTGGGAGAGAATGTTACTTATTCAATTGCACTAATGATGATTCCACTGGAGTGAAATGAGTCTTTGGGTCATATTAACCCCTTCAAATGAAATGCTGCACCAGTTAACTTCTCTCATATATCTTTTATCATATCACATAAAACGTTTCTCCATGGAAACAAAGCAAATTTTTCTTTGTAGGCAAGAGGTAAAAGATTGGTGCCTAATTCAAGCATTATACTACAGAGACTACTTTATTTCATTACAAGTGGAAAAGCCACTGCAGCAGCCTGTACTCCAAAATTAAGAGAGTATTTTAATTCTTGCAATAAGATTGAACCAACAGCTGGTAAGAGCTATTTTATTAATGTCTTAGAGGATTTATAGTTGCACATTTTTAAAGGGTGCTTTACAGTAAACTAAGTGGGAGAGACGATTTTAATAGACAACAACATAGACAACGTCAGGAAAGGCCTGGAGGTGTGTTAGAAATATTGGGGCTGCTTAAGTAGGCATCAACAAAGTAACAATATGTCATATCTGGGTTGGCTTAAGGGGGACACTCTAGAGCATTTCTTATTTTAAGGTCAATTTTTAAAATTAATGAAAACCTACTGATAATGATTTATGGCTTCTGGTTGCTCTGAGCATAAATTTCTATATCAAGGAGTTGCAGACTCTTAAAATGCGTGTAACTTTAGCACAGTCCTATTTTTACATATATCCAATAAACTATATATTCTGTAAAAATCATAATAGTCCACGAGGCATTATTTTATACAAAAATTATCAAATCTCTTACCAAGATTTTAGAGAGCTCTATTTTTTTATCACCACTTCTCTGTCAGTTTGTCTTAGTCTTACATGTTGTTGTGCCTTTGGAAGCTATGAGATAAGTATTTAAAATACCAGCAGAGCCACCCATGCTGGACAGATTTCAGCAGAGCTTCCAGATTGAAAAAAACTACAAATAAGGAATAGGCTGTCCATTTCTGAGGGATTAGCCACAGAAAGTTTTATGAATAACCATCATATTTTCGGTAGCTCCATATGCATGGGTAGGTTGGACAGTGATCAAGGAAGACAAAAAAGTATTGTTAAACTTGAATTCTGTTTTGGAAAAGAATATTGAAAGTACCTTGAACTGCCAAAAGAACAAACAAGCCTGTCTTCAAAGAAATATAGACTGCATGCTCCTTTGCAGCTGGCCGGGAACTCCGTCTCTGGAACTTGGCACAGTTACCAGGAGCAACCAGACCCTGGAAAAGGACATGATGATTGGTAAAGTGGAGGGTCAGGGAAGAGAGGAAGACCCACAAGGAGAAGGACTGACAGCGTGGCTGGAATGAAGGGCTCTTACCTAACAGTCATGAGTGTGGTGCAAGATCAGGCTGTGTGTTGGTCTGTTGTCCTTACTGTTGCTATGAGTCTATGCCCATAGAACGTACCTAACAACAGCCGTCCTTCTTCAGGCACTCTACTATAGGTCACCCTTTACTCACTGCCTCTTAAAAGTGTAGTGGTTATGCATTGGCTCCGATCAGCATGGTCCCTCGGTTCGAACCCACCAGCCTCCACTGTGGGAGAAAGACTGGGCTTTCTACTCATGTGAACAGTTACGGTCTCAGAAAGCCTCAGTGAGTGGCGATGAGTCAGCATTGACGTGATGACAGTGAGTTTGGTTTGGCTTAAATATGAGTAGAAAGATGCATAATGTCTATCTTTTGGAACAGATGGGTGAAATTTTAAAATACACTATTAAAGAAAACCAAAAATAATAAATAGGGGCACTTGCTACCAATACCTATCAAAAATTTCACAGAATGAAATACTAGAAAGAGTTTGGGGAAGGTAAAATTGTCAAAAGGATATAAAAATGTTAATGCTAAATAAGCACATTTAAGCTGGATAAAAATTTATAAAGTAAAGCAATAACTTCTGGAGATAGCATACCTTGAAGAAAGAACAGTACAAAGTACAAAATGGCTCTATGCACGTGAGTGCCAGCGGTGAGTAATCATAATTGGCTGGTGAAATGGGAGGCCTGCAGAAATTGGCAGACCAATAAACAAAGGTGTATGATTAAATTTAAAAAGAATATTGGAAGGAAAATATTTATCACTGCAATTTTCATTTTTTTAAAAGTTAGTAATATACTAAAAAGTTAAAGAGCAAGCAGAAAAATGAAAGAGAACAGATGGAACTAGTATATTTTAACCCTGAAATAATATCTAAAGAATACTTTGAATTATAAAAATTTTGTTTTGCCATCTCAGAATAACATTTACATAAATCTCTAGGAAAGCAATGGATACCTACTTAATCTTCAATTCTCTTCTCTCTATATAGTGTACTATATTATTTTACTGATAATGATGCCTTTGTGAGACATTAAAATTAGAATATATATTTTATTCTTCTGGTAACAAATTATTTTTGTCTGCTATGCCATTGGAAATCAGCATGGATATTTTGTGGATCAATTCTGGTTGTTGCTGTTCTAAGGTGCCATTGAGCTGGTTCTGATCCATTGCAACCATCTGCCCAGCAGAATGAAATGCTTCTCGGTTCTGTGCCAGCCTCACACCTGTCTCTGCTTCAGTCCGTGGTTGCGACGCTGTGTCCAGCCATGTCACCGAGGGCCTTCCTCTTCCTCACCAACCATGCTGTCCTTCTCCAGGACTGATCTCTCCTGACAACGTGTGCCCAGTATGTCAGATGAAGTCTGGTCATTCCTGTCTCTAAGGAGCATTCTGGCCAAAGGATCAATTCATAACACGTACAAAATAAAAACAAAGCATCAAGCTCTTTATGGGAAGCAATAACTATTTTTGAAAAATAATGCTGTTTCGTTAAGAAGTCTGATATTGAAAATCCATATGATCACTTGTAAACCAATTTGCTGTCTTTTTGAATTTTCACTTTTTAAATTAAAAAAACCTTTGAGCGTGTGTATGTCTGTGTGTGTCAAACTCTCTTAATTCATTTGTCTTATTGCAGGAATCCAGGTAAAAACTTAGAGCAGCAGCAGCCATGCTCTTGACAAGAAGCAGTGCCCGCTCGAGGAAAAATTAAGCAATATAGGAAACAGCAAGAATTTGTTTACTTATTTTAATTTCTATGCCGTCCCTAAACATGGAACTCAGCGTACGTTACACTCAGTAAAATTGTATCTTCTTAAAAATGGAATGTTTTACCGGGTAGCTATATGTGAAAAACTATTTTATAGACAGTTAAGTTGTATTATTTGGAAATGTTTGAATATATAGAAACCTAATTTAAAACTTTGGGGTATGTATTTAAATAGAGGATTATAAAATGTCTTATTTAAATTTGATGCTATTTAAGCCAATCCCTTCATTTGATTTAGATCCCAATTCCTCTTTTTTTAACCTTAAAAGATTTGCTACTATAATATGCACCATAAATTCTTCTATCTCTACGGGATCATTCCTGCTGGTATATACACAGGATGCTAGTCATTCATTACTTTGAGGTCTGAGGTGTGCCGATCCAAGCCATATTTCCTATTGCCTCATATGCATCTGAAATTTAGACAATGAATAAAGACATCCAAAGAACAATTGATACATTTGAATTGTAGTGCTGGAGAAGAATATTAAAAGTACTATGAACTTCCAAAAGAACAAACAAATCTGTCTTGGAAGAAGTATGGCCAGAGTGCTCCTTAGAGACAAGAATGGCAAACTTCCTCTTGCATTCTTTGGACACGTTGTCAGGAGAGACCAGTCCCTCGCGAAGGACAGTGAACGTGGCACTGCACAGGAACAGCACAAAGAGGAAGGCCCTCAATGGAATGGATCGACACCGTGGCTGCAACAACGGCGTAGGCGTAGAAGTCGTTTACGAGGAAGGCACAGGACAGCGCAGTGTGTCGTTCTGTTGTACGTAGGGCAGCTGTGGATCAGAACCAACCTGATGCCGCCCCACAACATTCATTCCGTGTTTTAAAAAGATAGAAACAACAAATCTTTTAAAGTCCTGTTTCTATTGCAGCAAACACTTCCAGAATAGTGTCTGTATTTTGAATAAATTCTTCTCCTCCCATTTCTGTTTTCAACTTCCAAAAGCATAATCCTACTGAAACTATTCTTGTATCCATATCACTGAATCCAATGTTCAATCCCCAGTGATCATATAATTCACAGTGTTCTACATTTTCATGTAGTTGCTGAACTTGGACTTCAGAGCATACTATTCCATTGTTTTTTCCTCACTTCACTAGACATATTTTATTTATCTGCTGATTCATTCTTTTCTTTCAGAACTCTAATGGGAGATTTATTTAGGCCTAGTCCTTGACTCTCTCATATATTCTGTCTGTACTCAATCTTTTGCTGATCTCATCAGTCTTCTGACATTTCATTCTATCTTTATGACAACAATTTTGGCATTTATATCTTCAGTCCAGGCCATTTTCTATAGCTGTATCCTCAAATATCCAGCTACCAACATGTCAACTCTGATAGACATATTAAACTCAATATGTCTGAAAGCAACCATCCAATATCTTTCTACCCTAAATCTCTTCCTAGCGCGGCCTGCCCTAGCTTAGTAATGACAACTCTATCCTTAGGATTCACTGAGACACAAGGCTTAGTGTCACTTTTGCTACTCCCCCCCACCACCACCACATTCCACATCCAATCTGTCAAGAAATCACATTTAATCTACTTTCAAAATATTTCTAGAGTAATAGGCGTTTTTTGCATTTCCACTGCCTTTTAAAGCCACCACTACATTATGCCTGAATTAGCTTATTAGCTTCCAAACCTGCCTCCTACACCATGACTGGCATATTGTTTTATCAGTGTGACTCTGATAAAATGTAAACCAGGTGGTTATTTCTCTGATCAAAATCCTCTGGAGTGTTTGGAAACTAATTGTGGTAGCAAATATACAATTCTGCTGGATGTGCTTGAACATGGGATGATTGGATATATGTATTAACCTGATAAAAAATAAATTTAACAAATTTTAAAAAAAGAAAAATTTAATTTAAAAACATTGGTCATTGTCCTCAGAGTAATAAAGGCAGGTTTAGATAAAGAAAGAAAAAAATCCTCTAGAGCAGCGGTTCTCAACCTATAGGTCACGACCCCTTTGAGGGCCAAACAACCCATTCACCAGGGTCGCCCAATGCATAACAGGAGCAAATTACAGCGATGAAGTAGCAACAAGAATCATTTTAGGGTTGGGGGCATCACCGCCACACGAGGAAGGTTGAGAACCATTGCATAGAGGCTCCTCCTTTCATTTGTTGCAAAGGGTCAGGCCGGGAAAGCTGTCCAGGGCAGGTCTTTCACCTCCCGCTCTGCCTCGGGTTCAGTGTTCGAGTGCACTGGCCTCTTTTTCTCTCGCAAACACAAAGGCCACGCCTAACTCAGGATCCTTGCAGTGTTGTTTACTCTGCCTGAAATGCCCTCTTCAATCAACCTATATGATGTGATTTCTCACCATTTCGAAGGCATTGCCCCAACTTCACCTCCTCATTGAGGCCTCAGACCGCTCCCCCCCCCCCATCACTCCTCAAGTTCCCGCACAAGCACGGCCTTATTTGCTCTCTTTTCCCAATAGAACCTACTATCTATGTATTTAGCTGTTGTTTTTTTCATTCATGCCTAATTAAAATGTTAGCTCCCAAGGGTCCGGGAGCTATGTCTGTATTTTCATTGATGAATCTCATAATCTCGAAGAGCTCCTAGAACCTACTAAACATCAAACAAATGTTTGTTGACTGGATGAATTACTGGTATGACTTAATGTGATTTAAATTTGTATTCTACAGAAATAACATTTCTATCACTTCCCTAATTCTTCACTAAATACCAATTGTACTAAGCCGGTGTTAAAGGATAGACAACTCTTCCATTTAAAATATTTTCACTGATAATGTATTATTAAACAAACAGACGAAAAAGCAGAACACACTTATCCTGGCCATCTTGAGCATGCCGTGGTCCTGGGCTTTTGAGTCAATTCCAACTCACACCCATATTAAGCCTAGAAAATAGAGTCCATCCATCCCATATAGTTTTCCAGGCTGCAATTTTTAGAAAAGTTGAGTTCAAGGTCTCTTCCTTGACAGAATGGCTTATGGGTTGGAAGCATCTCAACATTTCAGCTCTTTAAGCTCTGAGTCAGGGTTCCCTCTAATCAGGGTTCTTCATCTTAAAACCAAAACCAAAACCTCAGAGCCACAATTGTGGCTCATCGTGGCCCTACAGGACAGTGGAGCACTGCCTCTCGCGGCGTTTCTGAGACTAACTCCTTACAGGAGTAGAAAGCTTCATCTTTCGACTGCCAAGTTGCTGGCGGTTTCGAACTGCTGACCTTTCTGATCGAAGCTCCACATGTAACCACTACGCCACCCGGCTGCCTTAGGTTTTAGAACTAGGCTAATTCAAATCCGAATTATTATAATCACTAAAATGATCTATGCTTTGTTGACCGGGTTTGTGGCAGCTTTGTCACTTTATCCACCATGCGACAATTTATAAGGCACTGAGGCAAACACTTTCAAAACCCATTTGAATGGACAGGGTCTTTCAAGATGGGGGCATGGAGTGGGAAAGGACACATTTCTTTCAATTTCACCAACCATCCAAAAAACAATTTGTATACCTAAATGCAACCACAATCATTGAAAAGTCTCAGCAGGGAAGTTTACTGCTGCCTTTTAATATTAAATATTGCGTCTGGTTTAAGTAGTTTAAATGTTTGTTGCTCAAACTCTCATAGTTGAATCCATTTTAAATTAAGGTTCTTAGGTGTTCTTTAATATCCTTTATATAACAAATAATACATTATATACATAAATATACATTTTTACCTTTGAAAAGATCACATTGTTAGATGAGTTATACATTTCTCCTACCTGTACCAAGAAGCCCTAGGTTTAGTGGTTATGTTTTAGACTGTGATTTTCAAGGTGACCAGCTCAAAACCATCAACCACTCAGCGGGAGAAAGAGGAGGCTTTTACTGCAGTAGAAACAATTAATTCTCAGAAACTCATAGTAGCATTGACTTGGCAGCAGTGTTTTTTGTTTTGTTTTGTTTTTAACCTGTATTTTTTACTTGTTTAAATGTGGCAAGTCATTAAAAGCTTGTACCTTGGCTCCAGCAAAATAATATTTTCTAGGTGCCTAGCATGGAGGTCAGTCTATTTTGCCATTAGATCGTCAAATCAGAACCCAAGGGATGTATGATATATCCAATTGTTCTCTGTTATGTGGGCTCCTGCTACAATTTGCATCTCACTCACTGCCGGAGAGTGGATATTGACTTTTATTGACATCAGACAAAAAAGAATTACCCTTGTGGGTTTTTGAGACGGTGAATTTTTATGGAGTGGAGAGCCGCATCTTTGTCCCGTGGTACAGCTGGTGACTTCTAATTGCTGGCCATGTGATTAGCACCCTACACAAACCCAACAACACAGGCCTCTATTGTCTGCCTATTAGACGGTTAACTGCCATGTTTAGATACCTCATAAAAGAAAAGAAAGTTCACTCTGTGTGTGGTATTTTTTATCCTGTGATTCAAATCTATAAGTAATTTTACCTACTACCATCCATTTCATCCTTTGGAAATATTCAAAGTGATCCTTAACTCCTACTGCACATCAAAGCCTCGAAAGTGAAGACATTAACTCATGGGTTCTTACACATCCCCACGTAAAGCTCTAGCTTTACCTAATTTGGAGCATTTTTCAAACTTGATACAATTAAAATTTTAATATTTGAATTTTGTCATATGGTTATATTTCAGTGGTGTACCTTAATAAAAACATATTCAGTCTACATTTCCCTATTTTGTTCACAATTTTATTAATAGAAATTGAAAAGTTTATATAAAATATGAGAAGTTTCTGCTTGGTGCCGCCTTATAAAGAAAGTATAGCGATCCTAGTGACAATAATCAGTTCCTTTCGAGTTTGAGCATATATCTTTTTTTTTCTCAACAATTTTATTGGCAAGCAATTTACATAGCGTATAATTCAATAGTTAAGTCATTCCATCATATGAAGGCGAACTATGCAATCACCCCACATAAAATTTTCTAGAACATTCCCCCGCCCATGGTTAATCACCTTCAAGATGAGTTATGCAATCACCATTTACACTAGAGCAGCAGTTCTCCACCTGTGGGTCGCTGGCCTTTGGGGGTCAAACAACCCTTTCACAGCGTTCAACCAATTCATAACAGGAGCAAATTACAGTGATGAAGTAGCAACGAAAATCATTTTATGTTGGGGGTCACCACAACGTGAGGAACTGTATGAAAGGGTCCCGACATTAGGAAGGTTGAGAACCACTGCTTTAGAGAGATCCCCTATCCCTCTCCATAATCCACCCCATCCCTTATTCACTATAATCCCTTTCATCTGTTTTTCTTTTATGTATCCATTAGAGTTTAAGGAATATCATGCCTTAATTTTTAAATATTTGAGAGATTAAGAATCTAGTCCTTGGTCGTGAAGTAGATAACTGTATAACCTTAGGCAGAAAACAAAACAAAACAAAAAGACTGTACAGCAGGCATCTTTTACTTTTGGCATTGAAGAAATCCTAGCCTTGCAATTGTTTTTCTCTCCTCTCTCTTCTTTTGCTTTACAGCAGTGGTTCTCAACCTTCCTAATGCCGGGACCCTTTCATACAGTTCCTCATGTTGTGGTGACCCCAACCATAGAATAATATTCGTTGCTACTTCAGAACTGTCATTTTACTACTTTTATGAATCAGAAAATCCCTGTGAAAGGGTCGTTCAACCCCCAAAGGGGTCGTGACCCACAGATTGAGAACCACTGCTCTATAGGGTAGATGAAAATATCAAGAGAGAATATGGAAGGGAAAAATAATTATAAAATATACGAATGTTCTAAAATTACAATAAATTGTAATGATTGTATGTTAAACGTGTATCTCAAGTTTTGACATTGGAGTATGATGCACTAATGGATATAATCACATGGAATGAATAAACCAAGAAAACGTCAATGATTGGCAAAAGTTTAGGGACAATTTTAAGTTCAGCATTTAAAAGTAAAGCCTATTGTAATTTTAATAATTGTTCAATCACAAATTTTCTATAAGAACAGTGAATTGCCCTCAACTAATAGAGAAATGAAGTCAATCTACCATCAAATTTATTGAAAATGTGCTTCTATTACAAAATAAAATGAATTTTTTCTTACTGGTATTATACCTTTAGAAAGAACACTTACCCCTATGGATTATGCTCAGCCCTAACCACACTTTCTACTTCTTTTGGGTGTCGGAAACATTCCATTTTTATTTCCCCAAGATTCCCAATGTCATCACAACATTCCTACTCTTGCCTAACTGGGTCACATTCTGTTTTGATCAGTGAGAGAGCGTGAATTTAATAAGGAAAAATATGCTTGCAAGGAGTGGGCAGTTCCTGTTGACAAGAAGCACATACAATCCGTCTACATTGATGAATGGACAGTTAGTTCAGTGCTTGAACCACAAACGGGCCTCCAAAGCTGAAAATGTTCCTCTCTTGTTCAGTACAAAAAATTTAAAGAGATGGTGGTTTGGAATTAAAAAGAAGCCTTGAACATTCACAAAGGATCAAACATCCATTATAGATGGACACTGTGGAGAAGCCATGAGTGATTTTTCACTAACATTTAAGTGCTATAGATTGAAATTTAAATCATAGCAACTTCTATACTTAATTATATGTTTATTGAGTGTGAATTTCTTAACCATCCTTTTATAGTGGCTGAGAAATTAAGATGATTTTGAAACCAGATCATTTCAGGCATTAAAAGCGACAGATAATTGAAGTGTTGATGTTGTCAGGAAATCCAGAGTGCACCCCCCTGCTCATGAATAAAAATACCACTGAAATTTAAATAATAGCCATATCACGCTAGCTCAAAACATGTTTTAATAGACTCGTCCCCTGAGCACTCTATCATGATATATGAATGTTAATTTAAGAGAAAGTCTCTCTCTTTCCCAGTAGGCAGCACATTTTTCCCCTTCACATTCAGGGTCTAATTGAAGCCATCCCTTTTCCAGTCTAAAGATAACTTTAGAGATTGCAGATTACAGCGTTGCCCCGAGAGCTGTCATTAGGTCTCTCTCCGAGAGAGGTGTCATTTATCACCCCTGGCTCAGTGCAGATATTGTGTCCAAATTCACAAGGATAATCTTGGGCGCTCACCTCTGATATTAGTTTTGTAAGATACCTAGGTCAGATGTAAATATAAATTAATATTACATATAAAGTTTAATTTTGAATGCTAGAAAATGAAAATTACATCCCTTAAATATTTGATAATTTACATTAAGGAATTAATGAATTTATCTGAAACATTTTCAGCCAAATATTCTATAATAATTTTATAGAGAGATGTGTATTTCTTGCAGGAGTTTCTTTGCTTGTTTATGATGTATTTTTGGGTGGGAGGAGTATTAAAGCTTTAAATCTTTTTTTTCTTTACAAACACAACCTTTTTTGGTGGGTACTGTAATACTTCTAAAATTATGGAACATGCAGTGAAATGACACAATTCCTAAAGGATAATTTCAATACCTTCAGGAAATGATCAAATGTGGACTTTCGATGTTTTGCTGTATAGGAGGGGCCAGTAACTCAGACTGCACAAGACATTGTCTGTGTCTCCTCTTCCAGTCCCTCCTTTCCTGTGTTTTAGTTATCTAGTGCTGCTGTAACAGACATACCAGAAGTGGGTACTTTTAACAAACACCATATTTATTTTTCACAGTTAAATAAGCTAGAAGTCCAAATCCGGGGCACAGGCTTGAGGGGAAGGTTCTGTGTCAGTGATCGGGGAAAGCACTGAGGTTTGCACCTTCTTCATCCTGGCTTCTCAGGAGATGGATATCTATTCTATGTGCATTGAAAGCTTTTTTTCTCTACTTCTGCTTGATAAATGTGTTCCTTTTTATATATTATAAAAGATTGATTGAAGACACACCCTACACTAATCCTGTCTAATGAATGTAACAAAAACAGTCAATTTTCAAATGGGATTTTAGCCCTCAAAGTTAGGGTTCACGCCATATCGAGGGGCACAATTCATGCCATTCCTCTCTACTTGCCAGCAGATTTTCATTTCTCCTTCCCAAGCAGCCCAATTCAATCAACACTAATTGACTATTTGAGCCCGAGGCTGACCTGCAACACAGTAAATATTTATTATCTGGTCCTGTATAGGTGCTGTCCTGGTGACTTAGTGGTTGTGCATTGGGCTGTGATTGGAAAGGTACGCAGTTCTAAATTACAAGCTGCTGCCCGTAGAGAGTGACAGTCTTGGAAACCCCAGAGGCAGTTCTTCTGTGCACTACCGGGCATCTGGGAGTCAGCAGGGACTCAATGGCTGTGAGTGTGGTGCTTGGTCCTATATAGAAAATCATGTCGAACAGCATTATACGGTTACTAACGTTGCTTCAAGTGCTGTCTTCATTGTTGTTTTCAAATCTCCATTTATCCAAATACGTGAAGCACTATTTGCCCTAGAACATTTTGCCTTAATATACAAATCACTTCTTCCCTGTATTCTTGCAGAAATATGTTGATAGGGAACTGTCAGAAGTTCAGGCTGGATTCAGAAGAGGACTTGGAACAAAGGATATCTATCATTGCTGATGTCAGATGGATATTGGTTCAAAGCAGAGAATACAAACACATTTGACTGTGTGTACCAACCATTAGTGGATGATCTTAAGGAAACATTTACTTGTGTGCAATGTCAATGTTATTGTTCTGTAGTTTGAACATTCTGTTGGGTTACATTTCTTTAGAGTGAATGTACGTAGGGATCTATTCCAGTGAGTTGGCCAGGTAGCTGCCTTCCAATTTTCCTGGCACAGAGAGTGCTTCCAGTGCTGCTTCTGCTTTCTGTAACATTTCACTGTGTGTTCCATCGATTTCTGGAGCCCTTCCCCCTTTTTCTGTTTTCTAATAGGATGGTGTTTAGATACCTTCAACTGATGTAGGAAAGAACTGGAAAACTAGAAACTACACAAAAGCAGATGGTGTCAGATCATCAGAAATAATAAAATCTGAGTATTTAAGGCTGGTCTTAAAACAGTCTAAATGAGGTGTCAGTTAAGTCTACACAGAAGGATCACACTAGCTCAGGTCACCCAATGATTGTATGAAATAAAATGCAAGATCAGAGAAGGCCATTGTATTAGGCCATAATATCTAGCACCTGTTTTGTGGTAGGCTATGAATGTGAAGCCCCAAATCCACTCATAGAGTCTCCACTTGGATTAAGCCTTCCTTGAGCATCCTCAGGCCACTGACCAGGCATGTGAGTAAGCTTGTCCTCAACCAGACTGCATTACAAAGTGCAGTACTGCAGATACAATCAGGTGAAGATGTAGCATATTATCATTTGTTTTCCCTTTGACCCATTTTTAATTTGCTCTAGTTTCTACTATCTTCCGCTTTCTCTTGGATTGAGGTTTTTTAATGTTTTATTTTTTGTGGGTTTTTTTGTATTTTCTTTATATGAAATCCAGGATAGTTAAATCCATAGAGACAAGAACTAGATTAACAGTTCCTTCAAGTTATGACAGGGGAGATTGGGAACTGTGGGAACTAATATAATGGGTAAAGGAATTAAGAGGATATTATAAAGTTGATTGTGGTGATGATTGTAAAACTTTAAAAATTATATTTGAGCCATTGAACTATATGGCATATGTATAATAAAGTGTATGGCACTTTGTTATATGCTAATAAAACTTTTAAAAGTATGCTTATCACATGCATGCACATGAACACACTACACATGCATATACACATACACATACAATTTTAGTATTTGTCATTTAAAGGTATGTTAATTTCATGTTCATCAGGCATTTCTCACAATCATTAATAGAAGAAAGGAAGTTGTCTTCATAACTAAGGGAATGGTTCTTATTTCATTTCAAAGTTATCTTATTTATTCCATTATTACTAGCAGGTTTCTTTACAGGTTAAAGTTGAGCCATGAATTAAATTCATTGCTTGCTACTTATACTCTAGGTATTTATTCAGTGAGAAACTGATGAAACATATGATCAAGATGCATTGATCACTGTTGGTTATTGGAGTGCAAACGGTGGAAACTACAAGGCAGGAACAGGAGTTGGGAATACGGACTTGACAATGGAAAGAAGTTGGAGAGGACGTGATAGAATTTTTCAAGACAGATGACTTCTTCATAGTAAATACCTTTTCACAACAACACAAAAGGTGATTATATGCACAGACTTCTCCAGCTAGAATGCCCAGAAGTCAAATAAACTACACCTGTGAGGAGATACAATGGAGAGAGTCAATATCTACAGCTAAAAACCAGGCTGGGAGCTGCCTGTGAAGCAGGCCGTCCATTGCTCACATGTAAGCTCAAGATAACGGTGAAGAGAGCTAAAACAAGGCCACGAGAGCCACAATAGGACATGGGGAATATTTCACTTGAGTTTTGAGAACATCTCAAGAGTAGATTTGATGTATTATGATAATAATGATAGAAAACATTAGTGAGAGAAAACATGATGAACTATGGGAAGACAGTAAGAATATCATTCATAAAGAAAGCAAAATGTCATTAAAAAGACAGGAAGGAATGGAAAGATCAGAGTGGCTGCTAGAAGATATTCTGAATTTGCTCATAGAATAGCTAACGCAAATGGAGGAAGTCATTGAAGTCAGACAGCTGAATAGAAAATTTAATAAGGACACTTGAGAAGAAAGAGCCAAAAATGATAACAAAATGTGCAATGATCCAGAATTAGAAAACCACAAAGAATATGGCACCTAACAAGGTATTTTGAAAATGTATCCAAAATTTAGATTAAAAAAAAATATTTAAACGTTAATGGAATAAAGAATCTTTTTATAAAGTAACAATCGCTGGAGCTTAATATGCTTCCCCTTTGTGTAAGATACAAACGTTTTTGTCTGCCATTGGCTGTTGTGGTAGAGTACCTAAGACAGAGTCTGATAACTATCAATTTGGCATCCCCTTGCACATCTAACTACACCTGTGGATTGCCTTGTTTCCATTCGATTGTGAGCCATTCAACATAAGGGACTGCTTTCTATTTTCCTGCAGTGTTTAACAGAGCCAATATTTTTGCATGCCAACATCCTTTTAAATTGGGTTTCATTGTTTGGTTCAATTAAAGCATTAGGAGATTTATGATGAATAGATTAACGAGTGCCAAGCCAGGCTGATTTCATAGTCCATACTATTTAGTTATTAGTAAGAGTCTTATCTTTTCTAAGGCTGTTTCCAAAGGAGTAAAGTGGGGATAATAACAGTACCTAGCCCAGAAGGTGTTTACATGGACTTTATGGTATAATTTACCGGAAAAATACAACACAGAGCTTCAAATCATGACTGAGATGGTAGCCATGCTTTCAAAAGTAAAATCAAATCCAACATTCTGAATATAAAGAATGTAAAGATGAAAATATTACTCTTCTATATTGTAAATCCTTCACCGCTATCCCTTTAGTCATTTTCTTTTGTTCATAAACAAAGGCAAACTGAATATTACTTGCTTACGGATGTAAGTAATTTTCTTATACTTAACCCTTCTCTATATTTTGAAAGCCTTCACTTTAGAATGGAATATTATCACATTGAAAAGCATACCTGAAACAGATGGGAATTTTTGTCACCAGATCTGTTGACTGGTTTTATTATATTAGTGTATGGTGAATGCTGAAAACTTTTTTTCTTACTCTTTTATTTTGTTTGTATGAATACAATTTAAATCTTCAAGTTGTGTTTTCAGCAAAAAACAGATGTTGACAATAAAAAATAATGTTTTATAGACAACAAATAGAACTCATTTATATCATTATCTCATCTTTATTCATAATTATAATCATTGCAAAAAGTTTTCTAAATAGATACTCGAATCTAATATTTATTTCAGATGCTATTTTAGTATTTATATAAAATATTGTTTTCTGCAAAGATTATTGAAATGGGAGTTTAAAAGATACTAGGATATCTTTTCATAAGCATGAATATAAATTATTGTTTTAAAATGTATTTTAATTTCATGAACTTCGTCCATTTTCCAATTTACTTCTTTGTCTTCTTTTAACAGAGAGGAGAATATAGTTGATTTTATACCTTTTTCTAACTTTGATTACCTGGCAAAAATTAGATTCTCTAAATCTGGAAATGAAATGCTGGTGTTTGTAAAAGGGCTTAATTTCAAACTTGACTTTAGAAAAACATTAAAGGAGGCTCTTAAACAAAAGCACTGACAATGATTTGCAAGGCGATTTCACCAGGGTAGAGGAAGTTGAATTAGACCTATTAACTTCAATTGGATTTGAACAACTACCTTGGGAAAGCTTGTCCAAGGGAAAATGAGCATAGTTAAATTTGAGGCAAGGTGTATGAGGACATCTTGAAGTGCAATATAATGCAAAGTATTTCAGTGCAGCCTATTAGTCACACAAGAAGCCTGTGTTAAAGTCTAGACAGATAATAAAAATAGCTACGAGAGAAAATAGAGGTACTAAATGCTCCTGGAAATGTCCTTTAGTAGGATATGTTTGAAGTTAACCCTAAACCAAGCTCCCCTCACACTCTTGAATAACTTTAGAATGGGTTCATTTCGGTGATGTCACCTTTAAACATTTCTTATAATGTGACCAACTTGTTCCTCAAAGTCTTATGACTTCACCCTGCTGTAGACACAGGAATAATTTAGAAAATGGACATTTATGCCTCCATTTAGATACTCTTATAATCTTGTCATTTTAAAGGGACAATTTTTCCCTCTATCTTTGGAAACAAAAGAGTAATCTTTCATTTGAACTTCTGCAAATCTAGACTTTTATGGATAAATATTATTAATGGGTTTTGTAAGAGTGCCTTATGTTTAGGATATTATATAGGTGGGTATATGTGCATGTGTGTATATACATATTAATCATTCTATTGATATGAGTAAATGCTTGAGAGAGACCAGAGAAATGGAAGCAATTATTCTGTACTTGTAATATTCTCAGGGAGACTAAAATCATGCCTGGTCCCTCTGTAAAGTACAATAAATTTCCTCAGCATAGTCTTATTTAATGTCCCCATTTAAAATAAATAAAAGAATCCTTGGGATCAACTAAAGGAGTCATTTGAATTTTGCAAGCACTATGAGGTCGTAGTGCAGCAAGTCATACAAGTGAATGAGGTTCACTAACTACATTGCATCAACATCAGCACCTAATTTATGTTCAATTTGTATTGGGGGAGGGGCAGGTGGATCCAATACAAAAGGATGGAACTCTAGGGATAACTCAAAGAGATTAATTGGTGAAGTCAAATTAAGAAAACAAAACATGTGAAACTTGATAAAAGTGTGATTAAAGAGAGATCCAAGTTTTATTTAATATAACACTTTTTTTTCTACTTGAGCCCTTGGTATCAGATCATTCCCCACCACCACCCTCCCTCTCTCAACCTTTGATAATTTATGAAAAAAATTTTTTCATGTCTTACACCAACCGCTGTCTCCCTTCACCCATTTTTCTGTTGTTTGTTCCCCTGGGAGGGGATTATATGTCAATCATTGTGATTGGTTCCCTCTTCCTGCCCCCAACTTCCCCTTACCCTCCTACTCTCATTACTGGTTTATCTGCTCTGGATTCCTTATGATGCGAGGTCCTATCTGTACCAGTGTACATGCTCTTGTATAGCCAGATTTGTAAGGTAGAATTGGGGTCATGATAGTGGGGTAGAGGAGGGATTAAAAAACTAAAGGAAAGTTGTGTGTTTCATTGGTGCTATACTGCAAGCTGACTGGATCTTCTCTTCCTTGTGACCTTCTATGAGGGGATGTCCAATTGTCTACAGATGGGCCTTGGGTCTCCATTCTGCCCTCCCCCTCATTCACATTGATATAACTTTTTGTTCTGGGTCTTTGATGCCTGATACCATCGACACCTTGATGCCATGATCCCATCGACACCTCACAATCACATAGGCTGGTGTGCTTCTCCCTTGTGGGCTTTGTAGCTTCTCAGCTAGATGGCCACTTGTTTATCTTCAAGCCTTTCAGACCCCAAACACTGTATCTTTTGATAGCCAGACACCATGACCTTCCTTCACTACATTTGCTTGCGCACCCATTTTGTCTTCAGCGATCATGTCGGAAAGTGAGCATGACAGATGCTGGGTTATTAGAACAAACTGTTCTTGCATTGAAGGAGTACTTAAGTAGAGGCCCACTGTCCATCTGCTACCTTAATACTTAACATATAAATATATGTACATAGATCTATTTACCTGTCATTATATATAAATATATGTATATGTGTACATGCCTGTATTTAGACCCTCTATAACTATCCTTTGTCTCCTAGTTCTTTCCTCTACTTCCTTTTACTTTCCTCTTGGCCCACTATCATGTTCAACATTCATGCGGTTTCAGAAATTCCTCTTGGCTACCTTGCACTGATCAAGCCTCACCAGGCATCCTACACACTCCTCACCATCAATTTTAGATCATTTGTTCCCTTGTACCTGGGTTTGTTGGCACCACCCATAGGTTCCCCCGCTTGGACAGCACTGGGTTGGGATGCTTTCTTAATGTACACTTAATCTTTATGTAAAACTCTTCTCTTATACATATGAGTTTCTGTGGATTTGTTTCCCTAGTTTACCCAGACTAACACATAGTTCCAGGTCTGTTTTTTTTTTACTTTGAGGAGTGTTTTCTAGTCGAGTCTGATGGGGTTGATATTCCTCAGGGACTACATTGATTTCCTCCCCTTGCTGCTCTTTTGCATGCCCTTAGTGTTTCACCACAGTGTGGTATGGTCAGATAGGGCACGATTCCCACACTGTGTCTCTAGTGTTGTCTCCCATAGCACTATGGGTCAGTGAGGGTATATTCTATTTTATGTTTTTTTCTTTTCATTAATAGTTTCTTAACTGTCATCGATTAATTTGGAAAAGTTATAATAAAACCATCCTGAATGTATTTTTAAAAATATAAGTAATAATTTTTCTACCATTTTTCTTAATTGAAAGCTTGTCTTCAGAATGTTTCATGTAGGCGGTTTCTTTTGATATCACCTTGCAAGTCTCTCTGGGCTGTCCCATGCATATTCAAGATCTCAGGGCAGGTTTTGTGCATGAGGGTAGGAGGTGAGGAAGACGCAGCCTGCATAAACAATTCAATTTAACAATGTTATAGAATCCATTGACTACTTTGAATGATAGTAGCTTAATGATTAAGATGTAAAATAATTAAATATGATTACTTAAGTTATTTCTGACTTTATTCTTACTACAAAATTATACATTTCATTTATATTAATGACATTAATGAACACAGTTTCTTTTATAACCAGGAAAATTGAAGCATGACCTTTATTTCCTATATTTTCAAACTAAAGGATAATTACATTTTTGTTTTTAGAATTTTTATCCTTAGAAATTATAAAGCATATTATTACAGAAAGATATCGGTGATGTTAATGTGACAGTTAATTTTGAAAACATCAACTCATATGTGGATTTGTACATGTAGAAACTTTAAGTAGGAAAATTAACATGGGAATTTAAAGTGGCTTTTTGCAAAACGAAGCTGAAATATTCCAGGAAAACTGTCCTAACAGAAGATTTAGTATTCTTATTTGGCAAACCATATCTGAGAAATTCTCAAAGCAGCCATCTGTGAAAGTTTTTGCTTAGTAGCACAAATACAAATTTTTCTTTTCAAATAACAAAATGAATGCATTCTGTGTTAGTCTAGGTTGACTAGAGAAACAAATCCAGAGACACTCAGATGTGTGTTAGAGAGAGTTTTATATCCAAGAGTAATTGTATATTAAGAAAACAACCCAGCCCAGTCCAGATCAAGACCATAAGTCCAATATTATCCCACATGTCCGATACCAGTCTAAAAATTCCTCTTCAGTCTCATGCAACACATGCAATGATGCCTAATGCAAGAAGATCACAGGCCAATAGGTGGAAAGTCATGTGGATTCAGTGGTGGTGGAACCATCTCAGCACTAGTGTGGATTTCCACTTGGCTTTTCCAGCTTAGGACTCTGGCTGCCATCAGCATAGCTTCATGTGGCTTGTCAGCAGGAATGGCTCGCACACAGAGCGTATTTCCCACCTCCAGGAAGGAAGACAGGAGTTCCCAGAATCCTCCAGAGAAGGCCCTGCCCAGGCTAGACTCCACCCCTTTGCCCAAGTTGACAGAAGATTAACTGCCACACATTCTGATTACTTATAAATTAAATGGACCAGAAGCATTAGAAATATCTAAAATATACATGCTCTACAAAAATATGCTCAAATATTTAGATTTGATAAAAAGTTAAGTTGAATTAGGGATTTTTCCAAAGGTGATGTGCATTATATCTACCATTTTTGTATGTAAGTTGATTTGGAAAGATACTTTTTGGAGTTGTTCACTAACAGAAGTCATATATTTGACTAGAAATATATAAAAATATATTCTTATCAATAATTTAAAATTCAATGACCTTATTAAGTATATTTAGTTATTACCTAGCCTTCCATTTAGGTGAAAATTGTACTTCTAATTTTATCATGCATGCATATTTGCAATTTTTTATTATTTAAAATCCACCATCATCTGTCAATTTGTCATACCATAATAGCTTGTATGCTATGATGTTGGAAGCTATGCCACTGGTATTTCTAACTCCAGCGGGTTCGCAGCTCATGATGAATGAGTTTCAGCAGAGCTTCCGTACTAAAATAGACATGGAAGGATGACCAAGTGATTCACTTCTGTAAAAACTGGCAAGTGGAAACTTGAGTGACAGCAGACAGTCTCTGATACAGAGACAGCAGATGAGTACCTCTGGTTGGTTGGTTGTTGTTGTTGTTGTGGTTGTTGTTAAGGGCCATGGAGTCAGTGCTGACCCCTAGTGACTCTGTGCATAACAGAATGAAACACTGCCCAGTCCTGTGCCGTCCTCTGACAAGTGTTCTTATGTTGAATCCATTGTTGTAGTCACTGTGTAAGTCAATCCATCTTATTGAAGACCGTCCTCCTCTTCATTGCCCCTCTACTGTACAAAGCATGATGTCCTTCTCCAGGGACCGGTCTTTCCTGATAACATGTCCTAAGTATGCAAGGCAAAGCCTTGCCAACCTTGTCTCTAAGGAGCACTCTGGCAGAACTTCTTCCAAGACAGATGTGTTTGTCCTTTTAGCGGTCCATGGTTCTTTTAATATTCTTCACCAGCACCACAATTCAAATTCATAAATTCTTTTTTAATCTTCCTTACTCGATGTCCAGCCTTCGCATGTACCTGAGGCAATTGAAAGCACCGTGGTTTGAGACCCTTGCATCTTAGTCCTCAAAGTAGCAGGCTGGCTTTCCAATATCCTAAAGAGGTCTTGTGCTGCAGGTTTTTCTAATGCAACATGTCTGTGTTAGGCCAGGTTGTCTAGAGAAGCAAATCCAGTGACACTTATCTGTGTAGAAGAAAGAGCTTTCTTTCGAGACGCAATGTTATATGAAGAAGGCGTGCCTGCCTCATTCAGATCAAGTCAGTAAGTCTGATTCTAGTCCATCAGTCCCTCTTCAAACTCATATAGCCACATGCAATGCTGTAGACTGCTGAGCATCACCGGCGGCTGGCTAGAGGGTCATGTAGGTCCAAGGTCAGTGGAAGCATGGCAGGGCACCAGAGGCTTTCAGCTTCAGTGGCAGAACCCCAGAAAGCAGGAAGGTGAAGGGCAGAGAGAGAAAGGTTTCCCAGTTTCCCCCAGTTACCAGGAGGACACACCCCCAGGAGGCAGCCTCAGGTCGTGATTGGATTCTACACTTACCATTTTGTACATCTCTAGGTTGACATAAAATTATTTAACTACCACAGTGTCTCCTGATCTCTTGACTGCTGTTTCCATGAACATTGATTGTGGATCGAAGCAAGACAAAACCCTTGACAACGTCATTCTTTCATCCATTAATCATGATGTCTTCTATTGGTCCACTTGTTCAGATACTGGTCTTCACATTTACTCATAATCCACATGGAAGCCTGGCAGTCCTTGAACTTCATCAGCAAGTGCTTCTAGTCCTTCTCACTTTCAGCAAACAAGGTTGTGTCATCTGCATACCGCAAGTTGCTAAGAAGCCTTCCTCCAATCCTGACGCCACGTTCTTCATAGAATTCAGCTTCTCTGATAACTTGCTCAGCATACAGATTGAATAAGAATGGTAAGAAGATACCCTGACGTACACTTTTCCTGTTTCTAACCATGCAGTATCTCCTTTTTCTATCCACATAACTGCCTCTTGATTCATGTCCAATTTCTGCATAAGCACAATGAAGTGTCCTGGAATTCCCATTCTTGTCAAAGTTTTCCATAGTTTGTTATGATGCACACAGTTGTATTCCTTGAATTCAACAATAAAACATAAGTTGCATGTCCTCTTCTGAATCTAAACTGAACTTCTGGAAGCTCCCTGTCAATGTATTGCTTCAGCTGTTTCTGAATGTTCAGCAAGATTTTAATTGAGTGTGAGATTAATGCTATTGTTTAATAATGAGTGCATTCTGTGGTAGTATCTTTCTTTTAGATGGGTACAAATATGGACCTCTTCCAATTGTTTCGCCCAGTGACTATCTTTCAAATGTCTCGGCATAGCCGAGTGAGTGCTTCCAAGGCTTTCCCTGTATGTTGAAACATCCCAGTGGGCATACTATCATCACGGAGCTTCGTTTGGGTTAATGCTTTTAGTTCAGCTTGGAATTCTCCCTTCAGTACCATTGCTACCTCTTGAAGTGGCGAAATGTCAACAAGTTTTTTGATATAATTAATCTGTGAATGCTTTCCACCTTCTTTTGATGCTCTCCGAATCAGTCAATATTCTTCTCTTGTTATTGGTAGCTGCCATCGACTTGATTCTGACTTATAGTGATTCTATGTACAACAGAATGAAACGCTCCCCTGTCCTGTGCCATCC
This sequence comes from Echinops telfairi, assembly GCF_000313985.2. Lineage (NCBI taxonomy): Eukaryota > Metazoa > Chordata > Mammalia > Afrosoricida > Tenrecidae > Echinops > Echinops telfairi. The sequence goes on from NW_022103899.1 coordinate 13,399,930, forward strand.
TCTGAAAATTGTTCTTATTTTTGAATCCATATATGATAGTGAGTTAAAGTTTATTCTGCTAACCTGGCCGATAAACACATGTGGAGTTAATTGAAGCGTGGAAAGATAAATGGCTCGGTGAGCCTCGGACCAGGGTGCAGCTGCCTTAGCCAGTTCTCTGCTTCAGCTGGCAAGGCTCACTTCCTGCAAGACATCCCTGAGGAGAAGCCACATGGAACTACCCCGATGCAGCCCTGCATGCTGGAGCAGCTGTGTGGAGACCCCTGCCAGCTCTGAGATGCTTACACGTTCACTGATTTGGCTTTCCTCCTGCAGTCGGTGTCATTGCTTGTCTTTTGTGAGATGGAGGAGGACTTTGTGTATTGGTGTCGGACATAAGGGTTTATCTTGGACTTGTTGGCTTGGGCAACACTGACTGGGTTGGGATGTTTTCATGATGTGCACTTACCCTTTATATAAAATTCTCTCTTATACATATGCGTTTCTGTGGACTTTTTTCTCTAATATACCCAGAATAAGACAGAGAGTTACATAATCTTTTGTCAATTTAAGACTTATAAGAGAAGGGGTGGAGTTCAGCCTGTCATTCAAGTCACAGCTTGATGACCTCATTTGGAGGCTGTAAGGAGATAAATAGATGGGGCACATGCTCACTCTCTGTGAGACATTCCTGTTGAGAAGACACTTGGAGAAAGGCTGATGGATCAAGAGCTCTGGGAGCTAGAGGAGCCATGTGTAGACCCCTGCCAGTGCTGAGATGCTTCTACTGCCACTGGGTCCACAAGACTTTCCACCCAGTGGTCTGTGATCTTCCTGCATTCAGTGTCATTGCATGTGTTTTGTGGGCCTGAAGAGGACTTTACAGATTGGCATCGGACATATGGGCTACTATCAGATTTATGGACTTGATCTGGACTAGGCTGGGATGTTTTCTTGATAGTCAATTGCTTTTATATAAAAAAGCTCTTTCTTATACACATATTTGAGTGCCTCTCGATTTGTTTCTCTAGTCAACTAAGACTTACACACCACAGTTACAGCCACTGGTTGAGGGTGTCCCTCTTTTTCGGTGCCTCTCTCTACTTTATCAGGTATCTGTCTCTTCTGAAATCACATCCCAGGTAAGTGAGACAAAGTCTTACCATAATTGCCTCTAAGGTGCTTTCTGGCTCTACTTCTTCTGAGACAAATATTTTTTAATTAATTTATTTTTATTAATTTAATTTATTTTAATTGGGAGTTAATACATATATCATACCAGAATAGTTCAATCATGTCAAGCAATACTGTACAATTACTACCACAATCAGTTTCCAAGCATTCTTTTCATTCTTGGACTCCTTGACATCATCTCCCTTTTACTTGCCCCCCACCCACCACCACTATATCTCACTCACCCCAGAAACCCTTATTCTACTTCTTGTTCCTAAAGCTTTCTGTATTCTTTCGGCAGTCCATAATACTTTCACTGTTTTTCACCAGCACCACAGTTCAAATGCATTGATTCTTCATTGGTCCTTCTTGTTGAATGTACATCTTTCACATGTATATGAGGCAAGTAAAAATACTGTGGTTTGGATCAGGCACACCTTAGTTCTCAAAGTAATATAATTGCTCCTCAACACTTTAAAGAGGTTTGTGCAGCAGCTTTACCCAGTGCAATGTGGCATTTGACGTTTTGACCCATGAGTATTGATTGTGGATGCAAGCAAGACCAAATCATGGACAACTTCAGTTTTTTCTCTGTTTATTGTGATGTCAACCATTGTTAAATTATGAGGATATGGGTTCCTTTACATTGAGTTGTGCTCGGTACTGAAAGCTGCAATCCTTGAATTTCATCAGCAGGTGTTTCTCGTCCTTCTCATTTTCTGCAAGCAAGTTATTTTTGCTTGTCTGCACTGTTGTGCTGTGGTGGCTCGTATTTGACTATGGTTCTGGGAGCTCTGTCACGGTATTGTCAAATACCAGCAGGGTCATTCAAAATGAACAGGTGTGGGTAGAACTTGCAGACTAAGGTCAGACTGGAGAGGCACTAGGCTAGGAATTGGCACTAAAACCCTTACGGATAGCAAGGGGACATCGTCCGATACTGAAGACATGACAAAAACAAGAAAACATTTTGCTCATAGAGTCTTTTAACATTAGCACGCTGGTTAGAATTTTTCCGTCAGTTCTTTCAGTTTGGTATGTGCTGAGCCGTCCTTTTCCTGGTCTTCAAACCCCAGGTCTTTCCACACTTCATTATAATACTTTACTTTGTCTCTTCAAGCCACCCTTTGGACTTCTCGATTCTGTCCTTCTGCTTCATCATTTCCTCCATTTACTGTAATCACTCTACATTCCAGAGGAAGTTTCAGCATCTCCTCTGACATCCACACTATTATTTCTTTATTTGCTGCCTGTTGAATGATCTTTTGCTTCTCATTTATCCATGTTTCATGTCTCCTGTCCTTGAGGTAGTCCCACAACTCTACGGGTCTGCTGTTCCTCAGTGTTCTGGTGACTTAAAATCAATGATACTGAAAGAACCAGTCCACATTACACTAAAGGAATTTTCAAAAATAAGCCGTCCTGTATTTATGGAATACCAATTCAGATGTTTCAACAAACAAACGTAATACCAATTTAGATATTTCAACAAATGGGTGCAGTGCTGAGGCGTACGCTTGTCCAAGCAAGGAAATTTGTAAGACAGCTCCTTGACAAACTGTCTGGAAGAGACCTCTGTTCTCATCCGTTCCATACAAAGGTGCTCCCATTTGGTTGTAGAAGTTACCCAACTACGTTGTTAATGGAATTTTGATGAAAAACCCTATAAAACAGTTGCAATTTGTCACTAATAGGTACTGCACACTCATCCATCATACTCTGCAACCTCAACGCAAAGGGTTAAACTTATCATACTTTTCATTCATGACAATAATAATCAAAGCAAGCTTCTGCCCTTGATATGTGTATGTATTTATCTTTGTTCCTTTTCTCATTCTTGTCATAAACAACTGTGTGAGCTTTAGTCACCTCTGACTTTTTGGTTGATCTTCACCCATAGGTCAGAGGGGAGTTCCTCCTCAAAGATCATGGGAATGGCCAAACCCATAGTCTTCAACACTGGACAGATGATAGCAACAAACTTATTAGTTACATATATTCATAGCTCAGGGGAGAACACAGGTATGCCACAGAAGGACATATGAGGGTTACTCTGAAGCAAAATGAACAAGTACGGGCTATAGGAACATACTTTGCAGTAAGAGGCTAGGTTACAGGTTTGTTTGAAAAGTTCTATAGCTGACAGGGAAGTGCATCTCATACATTGAGGGCCAACTAGAGTGCAGCTGATCAAATGATAGGAGAACGTGGCAAATGTACGTATCTGGCAAGACCAGGAGATTATATTTGGGGCCTAATGGTACTCAAATATTTCAAAGCAGCAACATGTTAGGTCTTATGTCTAATTCATAGCATATACTCTTGTCTTTTGGGTGAGAACCAGCATTATGTTTCTTATTGTTGTTTTCATTCAGCAAGTTTGTTTGTTTGTTTTTTAAGAAACTACCCATGTAGCTCTTTATGCATATAGTTTACTGCTTCCACATGCAGCTTAAGATGATATATTTTGTTTATGAAACAAGAATGCTAGAGGTCAGCAATTGAAGGCTAGCCAGGGAAGTAATCAACAACACTCTGAGGGGTTCTTGCTCATTCTTCATCTTCCTGTTTCCTGAGCTGCCTTTCTTGGTAAACAAGCGGTTTGCAGAGACCAGAATGCAATTTTACCTCCATATCTTGCAGCTACAGTTCACTAAGGAACAACAAATCTCATACTGTCTGACTGTTGCTTTATGTCAAGGAAATAATAGCTTTTCCAGAAGACCCAATCAGAATACTTCTACTTATGCCACAATGGTTACAACTTTATCACAGAGTCACACTTTGTTGCAAGGTAATTTGATGTTATCAGAAATGCAGGATCTTACAGTCTTGTTTCTCGGCCAGTTTTGTCATATGGGGTCTGTTTCATTATCCAAGCTGACTGCTCAAACTTTCATGTTCATTTTTTCCACTCGTTGGAAGGAAGGAAAAGGCAGCAGAAGAAAATCCTCTCAACATTTAGGGTCTGCCTTTGGCGTTGCCTGCACTGAGTAATTTGAGAATTCTCATCTGCCTTTGGATCCTCCTGTCTCTCCATTGTAGCCATCACCTCCTCTGCTGGGAGACTGCATTCATTTTCTAAAAGAAACAATATTCCACTTTGTTTTCTTGTTTTAGGCATTGAGTAATAATTTTAAATTTTCACAATTTTAATATTTGCAGTTTGAAGACTCTTGCTTGGCAGTATTCCAAGGGACCATGTGTCGAAACAGTTAGACCCCTTTGAGACTCTTCTGGCCAAACGCCATTTGTTTTATTGCTCTGCTGCGATCCCATGAGTTTCATTTAGCCTTCATTGTGTGTGTGTGTGTGTGTGTGTGTGTGTGTGTGTGTCTGTGTGTGTGTGTGCCAGAGATCTAGTCTGGTAAAAGACAGTGACGTCCTCACTGCTGGTGTTCATCGGAGGTGATCCATTAGGTAAATCATTAAATCTAGGGTGTTGTATAAGATAATTGGGCCTTTTGGCTTTCATGAGCACGGCAACAAAATGGCTAGAGGGCCCACATGTGACCTCCTCTGGCTACACAGAGGAGAAACAGATGCCAAGTCCACACATTCTCAAAATCCATTGACACAAGGCCGAGGTCAGCCGTGCCTGCACCCTCCACCTTCCTTTACAGATTCCAACCCCAACTGTCCGGTTTCTCCCGTGACGTTCTGCTCCGCTGGTTCTCTCCTTCTTCTCTGCAACAGCCGCACAGAACTCACACAAAGTACTCAGGATTCGGGGTTAGTGGGGAAGTTAATAGGTCTGAGCAGGCAGGATCAGAAAACAATATAGGTACAGGCATTAGTCCACAGCAGCACCTTTTTGCAGCTGATAGACAAATCTCTCTCTGGTCCTTAGCCTGCCAAGCAGTGGTCCCTGCCTCTTTGGGCTGGTGAGGCTCCCTGTCTTGGTGCTGTGCCTTTGTTCTGTCTGAAGGTGTCCTTGCCTTAGCCTCTATTCTTGGCCTGACTCCTTTGCTCCATCCCATGGCCTCTGTGCCCAGCCTCTGTGGTCTCTGTTCTTAGCCTCTGTGAATTCAGACAAAGATTTCCAATATTCTCCATTGCTGGCTGTTTCCTTGATAATTCTGGGATTTCTCTCTGCTTCTGAGATGGCTCTTACACAGAGGTAGTGGCTTTTTTTCTTTAAGCAGACTATACTCCAAGGAAACAAAAGGTGGTGGCTTGGTTCACATCCTCTACTAAGGTGCAGGCTCAGAAAAAACCCCACCATAACTCTGTCCATTAGTGTACCAGAGAACTCCCTTCAAAATGGAGCTATAACCACAGGCATCCCTGCCATCGAGTCCCGTCGATGCCAGTTCATAGTGACCCTACAGGACAGGATCGAACTGCCCCTGTGAGTTTTCAAGACCGTAACTCTTTACCAGAGCAGAAAGCCCTGAGGAGTGACTGGTAGGTTTGAACTGCTGACATTGTGATTAGCTGTCCAATGCGTAACTAGGGCTTCTCCAATGACAGACATGGAGGTTAGAATTTATACTACATCAAATAAGAGATTAGAGATTGTGGGTAGAAGGGTCATATTAATTGCCTACATATCATACCCCAAATGGAGATTCTAATATAGCTTCACTTTGTAATATGTTAAGAAGAAATAGATGTACCTAGTTAATTCTCATAATAAAAACAAATAAAACAATCTTTTTTTCTTAATTTAAGAATTGTGGTAATAATAAAAACTTAAGACAATACCTTATTTATAATAGTACATCATAACAGCTCATAATTAAAGTATATAACTAATAAATATGATAAAAGACACGTTTTTGAGCTGTCTGGTATGCATATTTGTATGCGTGTGTAGGATTCTGATTGTTTACTAGATTATGATGTTTCTGTGATCTCATTTTTGATAAATTTCACCATTTTCCCTTTACTTTTCATATCTGTTCTTGGTCAGAAATTACACATATTCCAAATGACGGGGGTGGGAGTGTCATAATAATTCTCAAAATTCAATAATTATTAAAAATAAATTATAGTATCTAAAGACCCTGCTTTACTCATGACTTGCAAAATCCCTAACCTATTTTTTAGAGCATGTAACTTTAGAAAATAAACCAACTACTACTTTTTGCTAACGGTGCTCTTCCAGGCCCTGTACTATAAATTAATCACATTTAAACTTATGAATGATCCTGGTAAACTGAGACATTATCTAATATATCTGGTACTGTTTTCAGAACTAATAATCATAATTACAGGAAGGGAATATAAAATAGAAAAGAAAATAATATTATCAATGTACTACCAAATTTTTTAAAATAAATCATTTTATTGGGGGCTTTTACAGTTCTTATAACAATCCATACATCAAGTGTATCAAGCACATTTGTACATATGTTACCATCAGTATTTTCAGAACATTGTCTTTCTACTTGAACTTTTGGTATCATCTCCTCTTTTTATCCCTCCCTCCCACCCTCATGAACTCTTGATAAATTATAAATTATTATTTTAATATCTTACACCATTGATCATTGTGATCATCCCCCCTTTATCCCCCTTCTCTCATTTTAAAATTGGTTTTATAGAGCCTAACTTTCCAACCAATATACAATATAAAATAGTTCTAACAAAGTAAACAATAGCAAATTAGAATTCCACATAGGAAATGGGCGTCTAGATTCTATTCAATCTTTTTTAGTGCATAGTTTTGGATTGGTAGTAAAAATAGACATTACAATGATCTTCATTCATTTTTTATTACCCATAAACAGATATTTATTGAACTTTTTCTATGTCTCAGATACATCTTTGGGAATTAAAAATGGATCATATAAAAATTCAAGGTGTAATGATTAAGGAAACTAAGAAAAATAAGAATACTGAGCTAATACATACAAGGAACTGCCAGAAATTCAAGCTGGACTGAAATGTGTGCTATCATTGCTGATGCCAAATGGATCTTGGTTGAAAGCAGAGAAAGCCGGAAACATCATGACCCGTGTTTAATTGACGGTTGGAAAGACGTCCAGCTGTGCGGTTCCTAACACAGTAAGGATAACATTGTGAAGAAAGCGAGTACCACAGCACTTCATTATGCTTATGTAGCACCTGTCACGTAGACCAAGACGCAGTTGCTTCAGCAGAACAAGGGATGCTGAGTGGTTTAGAATCAAGAACTGTGTGTGTTTGGGTTGGAGCCTTTCATTAGATTTATTTATTCTGTTCGCTGAGCCAATATTCTGACTAACTTGAATACATGAGAAACAGGACAGGGGGGTTGAAGGCAAGCTCATCAATAACCTGCAATCTGTAGATGACACAGCCTTACTTGCTGAAAGGGAAGGAGACTTGGAGTGCTTACTGATGAGGAGCCAAGACTGTAGCCCTCGATAAGATTGACACGTCAATGCAAAGAAAGCAAAAATCTCTCAACTGGACCAATAAACGTCACGATAAATGAAGTAAAGATTGAAGTTCTCAAGGATATGTTACTCAGATCCACAATTCATGTCAAGAATCAGCAGTCAAGAACTTTGGGCAAATCTGTTGCAAAAGATCGCTTTAAAGTATTGTAAAGCCGAGATGATGCCATCCTAAGGACGAAGGTGCACTTGATAGAAGCCATGGTATTTTCAATCACTTCATATGCTTGCAAATGCTGGTCAATTAATAAGGAAGGTCAAAGAATTGGTACCTTCGAATTATGGTGTTGGCAAAGAATATTTAGAAAGTATCATGGAGTTTCAGACGAATAAATACATCTGCCTTGAAAGAAGTACAACCAGAATGCTCTTTAGAAGCAAGGATACTGAGCCTTCATCTTAAGTACTTTAGACATGTTCTCAGCAGGCACTAGCTCTTGAAGAAGGGCATCTCATTGAGAGTCTGTATCTTTTTCACTGACTTTACCAATGAAAAAGATACTCTCCATGAGATGGATTGACGCAGAGACTGACAAATGAGCTCCATTAGAAACAAGTGTGAAGATGGTGCAAAACTCAAAGATGCTTTGTTAAATATGTGCACCTTGAGTCACAACTTATTTGATGGCACCTAACAAAAACAATACAGCAAACCTGCAAGTCAGGACTCATATGGAAATTGGGTAGAGGAGGAAAACCCAAATACTTCTCCAAATAGAAAGTACTATATATACTCATGCATAAGCCGGGTTTTTCAGCACATTTTTTTATGCTGAAAATGTACCCCCTTGGCTTATACTTGAGTGAGGGTCCCACTTACCTGTTCTCCGGTGCAGTGTGGATGTTCTCCGGTCTCGCCCGCTCATCTGCGGGTGCCTGCAGCCTCTGTGGGTGGTCCGATGACTGCTGATATCACCGCTCTTCTTTCCGACCGCACGTCCTCAGCGTCTGTGTTGTCCGTGCCTAAGAACCTGCCCGCTTCTGTGCGCTGTTACCTGGCGCACCACATCCTTGTCAGGTGATTGTCGGACGCGGCAGTTCATCTTCTCCCGCTCTTCTCCAGGGCTGTGCCCAATGACGGAGCCTTTACAGTCTTACCCGTGCTTGGTCACGCCCACTTGCTCCACCCAAGCATTGCTGAATACAAGTACCGGTAGATATGCAGTACATTTATTTACAGTATTTAGTCTGCTATATTTTATTTTTTATTTTCTTATTAACCCCTATCTGGACCCAGTGTTGACTATGCTTGCATAGAGCTGCCTGTGTTAGGGCTCATAATATACACGCTGTGTTAGGCATGTGTTGCGTTAGCACTTCCCATACATATGCAGTAACACTGCAGATGCAATATCGCAACACCTGCAGTAACACAGTGGGTACAAAACGCAGCATGTATATTATGAGCCCTAACACAGACTGCTCTATGCAAACTGTCATGTCATCACTTTCTGGAATATCATCAGCCTGCGTCAGGCCTCAAACTATACGAGCTGCATGGTATACATGCAGTAAGGCAGTGTATGTAGTAATGCAGCGCATGCAGTAACACAGCGTGTATACTTATTATTGATACCATATGTTTTTGTTGATCCTCTTTTCCACTTACAGAGCTAGCTTACTGTTTTTCTTTGAAATAAATATTCAAAAACATTTAATCTGCTGATGCCTCAATTAATGTAATTTTATTGGTAACTTTTTATTTTGAAATTTACCAGTAGCTGCTGCTTGTCCCACCCTAGGCTTATACTCAAGCCAATAAGTTTGCCCAGATTTTGTGGTAAAACTAGGTGCCTCGGCTTATATTCAGGTCAGCTACTACTCTAGTATATACGGTGATATAAATGTGGTAAAGCTGAACCCTGTCATTGGTGGAGAATTTGTGGAACCCAGGAAAAAACAAAACAAAACAAAACATAAGGCAGTCTAGTACATTTCTGGCTCCCATAGATTTCACTGTAGTTTGACATAAAAATTTACCTTTACATTACACAGGCTATGACAACAGGCACTGATAAAGACAGCTGCAAAGTTGACAGGACATAGTATTTGTATCAAGTTTCATGTGGTAGCACACTCGTGTCAAAAGGATGAAGGCTGCATTCTTATCAGAGATCATGCCCGTCTCCCACTGATACCCTCCATCCCGGTTTCTGAGATATTTGTACTGCACTTCTCTTTTCTCCTCACAGTAGCAAGTCCAGGTCTGAAAGGCCATATGCTAAGAAGTATATTATTTTAGCAACTAAAGAGAAAAGGCAGTTTTCTGAGATTGTGAGAAAAGGCTGTAGTTCTAGGTGACAACTAAAATAATTAGAGCTGGACTGCTTAAAAAAGAAGATTGTTAGTCTGAGTGCTAACAACTTGTCATAAGTCAAATGCTCACCCCATGCTCTGCATTGTGTTACAGAAACCCCATCCAAACTCACTGCGATTGAGTCAATTCTGACTCATAAGAACTGTCGGCGAGAGTAGGCCTGCCCTGTGGGTTCCAGTACTGTCGATCTTTATGGGAGTAGAAAGCCTCATCTTTCGCCCACAGAGTAGCTTGGCGGTTTGAAATTGCAGACTGTACAGTTTACAGCCCAATAAATAACTCCCTACACCAATAGGGCACCTTACACTGGGTTATAGATGTAAATACAACAGGAATTATACGTATATCCTCATTTCATCCTTATGAGAACTTATGAGGTAGTGAGTATTGTGATGTCTGTTTAAAAATGGAAAATGCATTTTTATAGATTAAATATTTGCTCAAATTGATAAACAAAGGTGGAATTGAGGTCTTAAATTTTCTGTTGCCACAGATATTATGCCACTTTAAGATTAATATCACATTTTATATATAACTTATAGCTTCAATATCTTAATGAAGTTTTGTAATGTTATTTTGAAAGGCTACACTAGTAGTTGTAAAATAAATTAGCATGTTTTGATTTGTTAATCAAGACAGAAAATTTTTTTTAATTAGAAGATTTTTCTGTTTAATACCGGAGATTAGATTAATGGCCAGCAGCTATAAAGACAGAAAAAGAGATGGACAAATGCATGTGCAGGGCGTTACTGAGGCAAATGTAAGCGTGCCTGTCTGTGAGTGTGTGAGAGGGAGGGTGTCGTGCTCTCCATGGTCCATCCAAAAATATAAAGAAAGAAAATATTTAAAAATTAGTCACTTGTTTTTGGACATTTTTTTGCCTAAGCAAGCATTTCTGCTAATGGTTTCCGAAATTCTCATCCAGTGATATTTCTGGGGGTATGAAAAGAAAATATCTGGGATGTGGAAAGAAAAAGGGAATGTTTTTCTATTCAAACTTAGGAAAGATAAAACAAGAATTTATATTTTTCCAACCACTATAAATAGTAACTTCTGAATTAGCAGCCCATCTCTTATTTTATCTATTAAGAGAAATAGATTAATATTTAATTCTCCTGTGATTAAAAAGCATCACATATTGAACTTTGGAATCAAGTTCTCCTATAAATGAATAGAGAAACACAAACTCCATGTAGTTACAATCGTTGAAAATGCTTTCAGAATTTACATAATTTATTTCACAGGGTGGAAAAGATTAATATGTTAAGATTTTTAAATTAGTGAGATATCTTTGGGTCTTATGTGATTCAATTAACTTTGCAAACAGAAAAAAATCCCTTACGATTCAGTACATTAGTTTAACATTTCACTGTGTATCTTTGAATTTCCCTTAAAATATATCTATTGACTTAAATTAAAATTAGTATTACAATTGTTGGATAAGAATATATGTGTAGACCATAAACTCATAGGACCCTGAGGGGTGAGAGTGAGAGTAAGTGCTCCCTTCAAACAATGAAGCTGGAATCTGCCCAGCCCATTTCATAATGTTTAAGGATTAGGATTTTTGCAAGTATATTCAGGTAAATACCCATGTATTGATATAATATATATTATATTATATAATAACTATATAACATTTAATTATAAAGTAAAGCTAACTGATATACAGCATATTTAAATGTTGATAAGTCTTGGAACCTATCTTATGCTAAACATCAGTAATAAAATAACTTAATATAAAGGTAGGTTGAATAGGATGACTACTGGGATTCATGTTCTTATAGGCGCAGGTTCACTGCAAACAAAACATGTTAAATATGTCTCTGCGCTCAGCGGATGGCTGAGACGAGTTCTCTCAGTAAAACACTTGAATTGGTCTCACTAGGGTGCCTTCCAAGAAAAGATCCGATTGAAACAATGGCTTTCAAAGGAATCTGCTGGGCTAGTTCAATTCAATGCAGCTAGGTCAGCTCTGAAGATTATTAGGATGACAGTGTTTTTAGACTCCAAGGAGTTAATCTTGAAAGATTTTTTTTCTCAAAAGACCCAGGATGATCGTCAGTGTTTATTACAAAGACATTTTAATAAACTTGAGAAACTGCAGTGGTGAAAGCAAAGGCAGGAACGTTCCACAGAAGGCGATTCCTGTTCTCCTTAATGCTCGTGTTCACTCCTCAAGGACAGCACATGAGAATTTCCTAGGGAACCTTCCCTCCGTCACCCTGCACCCCTGATCTGATCTGGTTCCTTCAGACTTCTTTTTGTTCTCCAAACTCGAAGAACATTTAAAATGAACACAATTTGAGAAATTTGAGGATACCATAATTGCTGTTTAAACATGGTGTAAATTGAAGAGAATAAAATTCTTCAGGGAAAGGTTTCCAACCCCAAACCCACTGCCATCTAGAAAATTGTGACTCCTAAGCACCCTATATAAGCTTCCAGAGGTTCTAAATTGTTTTAAATCATTTTATTGGGGACTCGAACAGCTCTTATCACAGTCCATCATCCAACCATTGTGTCAAGCACATTTGTACTTTTGTTGTTGCCATCATCATTCTCAAAACATTTGCTTTCTACTTGAGCCCTTGATATCAGCTCCTCATTTTTCCCCCTCCCTCACCACTCCCTCCTCCCTTGTCAACCCTTGAAAACTTATAAATTATTATTTGTTTTGTCATATCTTACACTGTCTGACGTCTCCCTTCACCCACTTTTCTACTCTCCATCCCCCAGGGAGGAGGTTATATGTAGATCCTTGTAACCAGTTCCCCCTTTCTACCCCACCTTCCCTCCACCCTCCCAGTATCGCCACTCTCAACAGTGGTCCTGAAGGGATCATCTGTCCTGGATTCCCTGTGTTTCCAGTTCCTATCTGTACCAGTGTATATCCTCTGGTCTAGCCGGATTTGTAAGGTAGAATTGGGATCATGATAGTGGGGAAGAGGGGGAAGCATTTAAGAACTAGAGGAAAGTTATATGTTTCATCATTGCTACCCTGCACCCTGACTGGCTCATCTCCTACCTGCAACCCTTCTGTAAAGGGATGTCCAGTTGCCTACAGCTGGGCTTTGGGTCTCCAATCTGCACTCACTCTCATTTCCAATGATATGATTTTTTTTGTTCCTTGATGCCTGAAACCTGATCCCTGCGACAGCTCGTGGTCACACAGGCTGGCGTGCTTCTTCCATGTGGACTTTGTTGCTTCTGAGATAGATGGCCGCTTGTTTATCTTCAAGCCTTTAAGACCCCAGATGCTATATCTTTTGATAGCCAGGCACCATCAGCTTTCTTCACCACATTTGTTTGTGCACACATTTGTCTTCAGTGATCATATCAGGAAGATTGACACCCACTGATAAGATTTTCTGGTCTTTGATGCCTGATACCTGGTCCCTTCTACACCTTGTGATCGCACAGGCTGGTGTGCTTCTTCCATGTGGATAGATAGCCTTATTTGTCCCCAGTTGTAGTGGCCAGTGGATTTGAACCACAATATTGATGGTAGCACTACCAACTTCAGAAGTATATAGATCTAGATGGAGGGTATGTCAAAAACAAATTGCATCACAAATTGATATTTTTCTTTAAGACATGTCCATAGCATTTTTTAGCAATGCTTTTTTTACTTGCCCTTATATAATCATCTGTCTCAATATTTACATTATCTTAATAAAGTATATGTATCATACTTTTTAAATTCACTCTATTCCATTTCTTTATAGCATTTGATGGTTTTAACTGAGAATTGAAACATGCAATTGAGGTATATTGTTATAAATGAAGTAATTAATAATGCATAAGCTAACTTGAAATTATCTATTTACTAGATATTTTCCTAAATATTTCCCCAAATTCAAAAGAGAGAAGATAAATTCTCGGTCATAATTGCAATGGGGTGGCAATTCCTTGAAAATATCCAATGGCTACTGTCCTCAGCAATTAAATTTTGTACAGCTTTTCTGGAAAAATGAATCGTGTTTAATGGGTTTCCCTGTTGATCGAAGAGGTAGAAACTCAAAGTACCTCGAGACCAATGTTTTAATACACAAGTAAGGAATTTAGCACTATCAAGAACAGCCATTTTCAAGTGTCCTTTTTTCTTTCACTTTTTCCTCTTTCTGAAAACTACACAGTCAATATTCACATGAAAGCTTTGCTTTCACATGAACTTTTTTTCCCCCTAATGTAGTTTAAATATATAGGAAACAAACATGTCTACATATTTAAAAAGTATTTCAGGAGATGTGTAGTTATTTTGAGCATCTATAAAAGTAATAAGTACTTTGATATGACATGATAAAGCACCTTTGTGGTACATTGGCAAGACGGTAGTTCAAACCTAACAGTCTCCGAAGGAGAAAGATGAGCTGTCTACACCTGTAACATGTACAGTCTTGGGAAATGGTAAAGGTTACTTAGAGCTGAAACTGACTCCAAGGTAGTCAGGGTTATACAGTATGTATATTACATACAAATCGCCCTTGGCATTTGTCTCTCCACACTCTGATCCTCAAATGGAGACAGACTAAAGGGACCGGCTTCTGTTGTCATGGGTGAGGGCTAGAGGGGGAATAAGAAAATAAAAATTCCTGGTACTTTGGTAGCGACTATTCAGTTGTATAAACCTGTCACTATTTTTACTCTTTGTGAGAGGATACAGTGAATGGTAAATATTGTTTTACATTAGTAATGTGACTTTGCATTTCACACAACTCAATGTTTATCACATTAGAGTTGATTTAGAGCTTCTTATATAACTTTCTATTCTCTGAGAAAAGAAAAACATTTATAAATGGAATTTCCATTATGGGTTATCTCATATAAAAACTGAAACTCTTCAGTTATAAGTCCCAGAGTCCCAAAATAGTAAGAATAAAGAGATCATATTCTTGACTTATTTAATAAAATGCCCACTGGTACTTGTTTCATTTATTACATTTGTTGTATACAAAGAAAGAAATTATAGGTATGATATCATTACATTTAAAATTCAATACTTTTGAATTCCCTGGGAAAAAGAAATACACAAATAACAGGGTCAGACAAGTTAGTCAGTTTGTAAGCACGAGGCCTTGGGCAGTGATACCGTGCATTGCACTCACTTCTGACAAATGATGACAACTTCTGCTCTAATATGTTCCTAAAGTTGAGATTTTGTTTGCTTATTGACGTTCTTGAATAAATGATGCTCAAAATCCCATATAATTTTTCCTAAAGGAATATCTCAGTGTGGTAAATGCTATGCTTCTTTCTCCTACCCTAAAGGAGTAAAGAGAAAGGTAAATTAGACTTGCCTTGCCAATACTATTCAAGAAGTACTAGATCTCCTCACTTTACAGCATTCCATGCTTTTATAAAAGTGGACAAACATATACCAAGAGGCACTAAAATACCATACCGCTAATGTGCACTGAGATGCGGAAAATACAGTCAGACTACTAAAACCAGCACTCAAAGAGGGAAATGCACATGAAAGAAGATACTTCCAATTAGAACAAGGTCTATCTCAATCCTAGACATGTGTAAAGTGGAGGTCCACATGGTGATGGCATGGACTTCTTAAGATAGCAGACCCTAACGTCGGTGTTTTCTAATATTCATGAAGTTAATGTTCTTATTTTCCCAGTCTTTTCCATAGGAAGAGAATGATTTAGGTCCCAAATCACAACCTCAGAATGAACAAATATGCTTTAATTTCCAGTATTGTTTCTCAGGGGGTACACATGTTAGATATTACCAGGCACAAAACTAATAACTTTTTAAAAATCTTTCACATATATTAAGAGGAAAATAAAGTGAATGTTACAATCCCATTTTACTTAATGACTTCTAAAGCCTAGTCTATTGTATTAATAGGTATGATGCAAAATAATTAAAAGTTAAAAGAACAGAAGAGTTAAAAGTAAAGAATTATCAAGGCCAACATCCTACCCCCAATTCTGGATGTTTTGTATTTACGTTGAGAAATGTGAAAGTGGAACACCAATAGACCAGTAAAGAAACTTAGAACTAGATGAGAATGGTTGTGGTGAAGTGATATTACTTAATATGGCTCCTCTACTGTGCCTTTAGCAAACGATTGGGTGGGACCATGCGACACTAATAGAGAGGCTTGGTCATTTTCAGTTGCTACTCCTGTGACTTTCAGAAAGAAGTCTCTTGGAAGCAATATCAGAATGCTATCCTAGAGCCATCAAGGAAAAGAGCCAAGAGTGGAGCACAATCAAGTTCTCTGAAGTGAGAGATGCTGGGGCCAGAGATGCCATACACTCTGGTGCAGAGACTGTGAGACAGAGCAAAGGAACAAGGCTGAAACTAAAGGCTGAAGTAAGGAGACCAGAAGAGGGAACAGAAGAGTAGCACCGAGGTTTCAACTGTGAGGTAGAGCAGTGGACTGGCTTCCTGGCCCATGGAGGCAGAGGCCGAAGGACCACGTAGCTGAGCAGTTAGGTATGGAGAGAGACTTAGCTACTGGCTAGAGAGAGATGTTGCTGTGGACCAATGGCTGTATCTTTACTGCTTACTGACCCTGACATGATGATTTGTCAACGTCTCTAATAAAGCTTAATGCTGAGTATTATCTGTTTGGTCCTTGCAACAGATGAACAAATACAACAGAAAAGGAGAGTATTCTGGGAGAGATGGTTGCGAGAGACTGAGGTAAAGAAGGCTGTAGTATGGAGCCATATCTGACCTCTGCCTCATGGCAAATAGGTCTTGGGGAGGAATTAAATTCCTTTTCTCTTGTGTAGTCAGATGATGGATCAGGCTGGGTTGACTAAAGAAACAAATCCAGGGACACTCATATATAAATGAGAACGAGCTTTATATCAAAGAGTAAATTGTATATTAAGCAAACATCCCAGCCCAGTCCAGATCAAGTCCATAAATCTGATATTAGCCCATAAGTCCAATACTAGCTCAGACATCCTTTTTCAGACTCACACTGTCACATGCAATGATGAAAAAATTCAGGAACATCACAGGATGGTGGTTGCAAAATCTGGTAGATCCAGTGGCAGTGGAAGTATCTCAGTTCTGGTGTGGGCCTACGCGTGATTCCTCCAGCCTTCTGAGAGTGGCTCTTCAACAGGAAAGTGAAGCTCCTCAGAAGTCTCAGCAAGTCCCTGAGTGGCTTGTAACAGGAAGACAAGGCAGAGGGAGAGAGGAAGTTCCTAGGATCCTCCTGAGGAGGCCAAGCCCACAAGGAGTCATCACCAGGCTGTGACCTGATTGACAGGCTAAACTTCACTCCTACATTTATTTATCAAGTTGACATGAATTATGTAATAACTATCAGAGGAGGTTATATATGAGCACTGTGCTTTTTTCCCAGTGACAAAAGACAAAAATAAAATTTTCTTTCTTACGTAACTAGTCAGTTTATACAGAAAATGTTATTTTGCACTTTTCACATTATTTTAAATAGGACATTTTTGTCTGCTCTTTGTGAGGTTAAATTATCATTATTTGATTGACTTTAGTTTAAATGCATTTATTTATAATGTTATTCACATAATATTCTCAGTTTATATATAAATTTGATCTAACAATCAACCATAGAACTAAACAACAAAGAATTAATGTAATTGATTTTAAATAATTTAATAAGTAAAATTTTTATTATCTTGTTAATGTTTTGAGTTCTGAGTACTATGCTGTCAGACTGTATTTATAAACTATCTCTAACATCCTAAGCCATAGAAGTTTCCTTTTGATTCTATAATAAATTATCACAAATTTAATGGTCTAAACCAACACACACATGATTATTGTACCAAAATCATTTTATTGCGAAATAATATGGATATCATATCATTCCATAGTTCAGTCACATCAAGCAGTACTGTGCAATTGGTGGCACCATCAATTTCAAAACATGCTCTTCCTTCTTAAACTCCTTGACATCAGCTCCCTTTCACCCACCTCCTGTGACCCCTGAAATCCAATTCTAATTGCTGTCTATCTAGGTTCATAAGTCCTGGCTTTCATAGACTGAAAAACATACAACAGAAATGCAAAAGGGTCACCCCAATGACAAAATACATGTGAGATAAACCCCAATATGAACAACAACAGCAAACCCAACCAGAAAGCATTGAAAACCAGATCAGGCCCAATGTGCATCGGAGCGGAGATCAACTGATAAGGTTTCAGTGGATCCAGTCAGGCTTATCATTTTGATCTCCCATAGCATCTCTCCAGTGCACACTGCTTGGCAACCAGTTACCTCCCATCCCTCTATTATGGATAGAAGGAAATCAACTGGGGCTTACATCCTATGCAGATCTCACAAATACATATTGGACTCCCACTCTCATCCGCAGTCTTCTGAACACCAGAATCTCGTGATTTAGGCTCTGATACTATTTCCTCCTTCAGCTTTGGGTAGATGCTTTACAATCCTTCAATCACTGGTGTTGGTGTGCTTCTTCCATGTGGATTCACTTGACATCTCACTTAGATGGCTGCTTGTTGGAAAAAAGCCTAAGACCCTAGATGCTATTTTATCTGATAGCCGGGTACCATCAAATTTCTTCACCACACTCTGCTATAGTACCCATAGCTTCTGTGTTGCCTTCCCAAGGGTGAGTATCAAGCAGGGTCATGATGTAAGAAATAAATATTCTTAAATTAGAGCCAGGATATAGTGTGAGCCTAAACCCATTCCTAGATGTATGTTTTTTGTTTTTGTTTTTATCTGCCTTTGTCTTCCTTTAGAGACTTCCTTGTTATTTTATAGTAGAGAATATTATCAATCATCTCCTTGAAGCATAATGATCTTCCATTAATATTATCAGTGATTAGCCCTTGGTACTAAATTTCTAAAGCACTGATGAGAGAGGAATATTGACCCAATGTAGGCTAACTCCATATCGAAAAACCTGAATTATTCACTTGTACCGAATCAATCCTTTTGTGGCGGGGTGCTATTTACACAAGGTGGATTGTTAGGGAAAATTTACAATAATATTCAATAAGAATATAGTCATGGGTTTTCCAGAGTAATATATAAATATAGAATGTTAGGCATCGATGTAGTAAGGCAATGATTATCTCTGCCTACCGATAGTTCAATAATCTTGGTACAGCTGTTTTCTGCTTCTTCAAACACCGTGACTTTTCAGACTTAAGCCTTCAGGATACAAGTGTGCTCGAGGTAGAGCCCAGCTCACCTGGTGCAGTTTCCACACAGGTCTCTCTGATGCACCCTTTCAAGCATGTTGAAGATCCAGGATCCAGTGCTCCAGTGTTCTATGGCACGTAGCCTGGGACCTCAAGATGTGCCCAGAACCTCTGCCCTATGTGGCTTAAGGTTCTTAAAAGTATTTTTAGTCACACACACACACATACACACACACTTGGAGATCACTCCTCCCACTTTTCCTACCAAAATTCATGCACCCCCGGATGTGTCTCCTCCCTTTTTCTTCTCTAGCTTGACTTTCCTATCATCCGTCATCCCTCGGATAGTGGTCTGGGGGACCTCCTCATAATGTTGCAAGGCAGCCACGTATTAGTCAACACCCCCTCTTCCTTCCTTAACAATTTGATCCCCAAAGTTAATTATTATACAATTTTGACAGAAATACAACACTCGTCTTACAAGGTGCTGGCAAGGATGCATTTCTTTTGGGGAGTCTTCTAGAAGATTTATTTCCTTGATAATTTCAGCTTCTTCACCCATGGGCAAAACCATAACAGGACAGTTTTCTGATGCTGCGTTCACCATACGTCTCTCTGACTATTCTTTGCCTACCTCTGCAACTTTTAAGGACCTTTCTGAATACATTGGGCTCACCTAGGTAATCTCCCTATTTTAAAGTCGATGAAGAAGATTTGTCATATAGTGTGGATTAAATTATACACCCCAATGTATATTTGAATCAAAACCCCCAAATGGTGAATGTAATCCAACCGAGGAATATGACATTCTTTTTATGCTGATGAAGCAAGATAGATGTAGAATGTGTTTCAGATGTCATGATTTTTGAGATCGAAAAAGCAGATAACATGAAAGAGACAAAACTCAGAAGCTAGTGGGGAGGGAGAAGTCACAAAAAATAGAGGTTAGAAATGACCTCGAAATCTCCAAGTAACCCGAAAAGGATCGGGCCAAAGATCATGAAAAGAAATGCCCCTCTCCAGCGCAGATAGAAAGCAAGGCCTGCCTTGGGACACGAGTCCTTAATTTGGATTCCTGACTTCCTGAACTGTGAGAAAATACATGTCTGTCCTTAAAAAAAAACACCTCATGTGTTCCTACCACGGTGCCACTAAAGAACTAAGATGCAATATAACCTAACATATTCATTGCCTGTAAAAATGGCCCGAAGCACAGGAACGATTGTGAGGACAACGATTGTGAGGACAACGATTGTGAGGACAACGATTGTGAGGACGGCTCGGGACCAAGTGCTTTGTTCGGTGGTGCAGAGGGTCACGTAGATCAACTGACTTGTTGGCACTTAACAGGGAGATAGGTATTTTTGCAAGTCGTTTTGCTGCCTATCCAGCCATTTAAAATTTTGATAGATGAAGAAAAGAACTAGTAAAATATGATAGAAAGAATTATTATAAATTGACTAGATAGAATCCCCAAATTTCTCTACAGTTCCAATGAAATTCTAACAAAAATCCCTGTGAGTCTATTTTCAAAAATGACAAGATGCTTTAAAAGTAGCATGAAAATAATTCACATTTTTAAGTAAATTAAAAGAACACTAACATTTTTTACATGTAAATTTAAGGAAGTTAAATTAAGAATACACTTAATTTATGCCACAGAATGGGCAGGTTTTTTTAATAATTAGATTTATTATTTGTTCCATGCCTAATATTGAAATATGGTAGTAAATATCATATAGTGTACTTATTTTTATTAAAAGTAGCTTGAGTCTAAATTAATTCAAATTATACATTACATATAAAATCAGATTCTTTAACTATAAAATATGTTAAAGTTTATTTGGTTCAGTTTTCCTTAGACTTGTTTTTCTGGAAGATTAGCATCATTTGAATATCTAGTATTTGTTTAATTTCTAAAGTCTAATTGATTTGGGAAATTGTGTTAACAAAGTTAAATATTGTTATTTACTTTAAGACTTTTTCACCTCTTAATATGCTAATATTAATTGTAAATTCCCCAAAGGAAAATCATTTGAATTTTTCAAAACTTATATTATGACAAATATCATATTGTTTAATATCTTAAATAACATGTTTTGAGAAATGTTGCCCTGCAAAGTGTCTAATAAACACTGTAATTATCCATTTCAGAATATTCTTTAGAGAAGCAGCTGACAAAATAAGTGAGACATTACTGACCTGATAGAGCTCAGCAGAGAATGTCGGGTTATGCATTCTGTATTACAGCCAATTCAGAAAAAATCGTCCAATGGATAATTTATCTGAAGCATCATCAATCTTTTCTAGTAAGTCATAATAATGAAATATGGATCTTTTTATATATTTCTATCCATTATAATGCTATGCCTTATCTCTAGCCTTCAGACTCAGTCTTTGCTGTTATACCCTTTCTTCCCTGTTCTACACCTATTACACAAAATAAATCTCCCACCTATTGAGTCTCATTATTATATAAGTACTATTAACTTTTGACTGACCACTTCATATAGGTTTTGTTTGTTCGATAATTTTGATAGTTAAAAGAATCATTATGGGGATTAATGGGAGGTTAATTTAAGAAAGGCCAAATCTGGTTTATAAAACCTCCTCTTACCAGTTTTGTCTTGTTTAACTACATAGTGCACCAATGTCCCTAGATCATATCTGCTCCCAGGCATTGAGTCATCATTGTGAACTTTGGTGCCTGTCAGAGAGATGATGTATAATAAATATATATTGATTTTTGAGTCAGAATAATAAAATTATATATATATAATATAGATGCATGTTTTGAAAATGAGTAAATATAATAGGACAGTCATCACTAATACATAATTCTTGGAGCTAAGGTCAGAGAAATGTCAACACTAAAACATGAAAACAGTAGATTGGTGAAAAGATTCTCTAATTTTACATAGTTTTATAAATAACACACTGCCATTGAGTCAATTTTGACTCACAGCAACCCTGTAGGCTAGAGTAGAACTGCCCCTGTAGGGTCAAAGAGTAGCAAGTCTCATCCTTCCCTCAGGCAATGACTGGTGGTTTCAAAAGGCTGATCTTGCCTTTAGCAGCCTGATCAGTGAACCATTATGTCTACAGTGAACCAATATGGCTTTCATTTTTATAAATACATACACAATACATACATACATACATAAATAAAACTGCCATTCTCTTAAGCAGATACTAAACCTAAGAATCACAAATTAAACCAACATCCCTTAAATAATACCATGTAGGAATCAAGAATAAGTACAAAAACAAAGGACATTTTAATATCATTAGGACGAAATTATGTATTCAGAAGCTTCTATCAAATTATATTTTCAAATGAAAGAGTTTCATGAATTTGTCCTTTTAAGATGCAGACTGGACACTCCTTTATCAATTATGTTCTGACCAGGCACTTAACAAGTGCCCTGAGAGCCTCTCATTCAATTTAAATATTCAGTAATTATGAAGTTTTTTAAGTCTATTCCAAGAAAATTGCATGCTTTTTTTTAGCTTAAATACAAACTTACTAACTGAGATTTATGATAATCATAATTTAACACAGCTCTCATTAATTTGGGGAGTTGCAAACAAGTTTAGGTGTCTAGAAGAATTGAGAATATTTGCTAAACTTAAGTTTTAGAAGACTGAAATAATGGCAGGCATAATACATGGATTTCATCCCTACTATATTGGAAACATGTCTAGAAAAAAGTGATATTTTAAAAGTCAAAAGTAAAAATAGATACCCATCTCAAGGTGTCTGTTTATAAGCATGAGTTCTCCACAATACCAAAATTCACATCCAGAATTTGGTTCCTGAGTTTATAGTTTAGCTTTATCTAAATCCATTCACTTATATAAAAATCAATATATAGTCTAGCCAAGATATAGAAATTCCCTAATATTTAATAATATAGACATGAATATTAAAAAAAAGTAATTATAGAAAATTCATGAAATATTCTGAAAACACCTAAATCATTCCTTTAAATTATAAACCTGAAGGAAATACATCTCTTTAAAAGCATAGTCAATAAAACACAGGTAAACATCTTTTTGGTATTCTCTGCTTATAGTCAAGATTGATCTGACATCAACAATGACATCCCTTGTTCCACATCCTTTCTAAATCCAGCCTGAACCTGTCAGTTCCTTGCCAATATAATGCTACAGTCATTGTGAGATGATCTCCAGCAGATTTTCATTTGTATACGATGTAAGTGGGGAGACGTGACCTCTATAATCTGATCACAGCTTTGGTATGATTAAGAGAGGTTTCATTCAGTGTCTAACCTACTCAGTCTATATTGACCACTGTGCGTGGAAGCTAGCTGCCTTCTGCCACTGGATTTGGATCCTGTACCTGGTTTGTTGGCCTCCTGTTATACACCCTGCCAATTCCAGGAGCCATCAGGGGGCTTGGATTTATTCAGATGATCCCAGATTCATTCAGCTTAACGTCCACCACTGATGCCTCAAGTCACAATGCTGACTAATTCTATCGGCGAAACACTGACTGATGCAGGAAGCACAAAAAGAAGATAGAAGGAATACTGAGTCACTGTGCCAAAGGAATCGGTCAACTTCCAGCCATTCCAAAAGGTAGCATATGATGAAGAACCAGAGGTACTGAAGGAATAAATTCAAAATATATTGAATTCATTACCTAAAAACAGGGCTGTGGGAACTGATGAAAGAAACAATTGAGATGTTTCAACATGATGACAAATCACTGGAAACACTTGCTCATCCATGCCAGAAAATGTGTAAGACAAAATGCTCAAATCATAGAACAATGTAATTAATATCACATGCAAGTACAGTGTTGCTCAGGCTTATCCAACAATGATGGCCACGGGACAGTAACAGGGAGCTGTCCGAGTCCCAGCACAGATTCAGAAGACGAAGTGGAACAGGGGACCTCATTGCTGACTTCAGTTGGACCTTGGCTGAAAGCAAAGAATACCAGAAAGAGGTTTACTTTTGTTTCTTTGACTATGTCAATGCATATGACTGTGCGGATCATAAGAAACTGTAGATTCCCTTCAGAAAGATAGGAATTCCAAAACACTTCAATGTGCTCCGCTGAACTTGCATCTGGCACAAAGGGCAGTCATGGGAACAGCACAAGGGTAAACTGCGTGGTTTAAAATCAGGAAAGGTGGCAGCAGGGTGGTTTCCTCTCTCCGTACTTATCTAATCCGCATGCTGAGCAAACATCAGAGAAGTTGGATTCTCGGAAGAAGAAAGTATCATCAGGATTGGAAGAAGGCTTATCAACAACCTTTCAGATGCAGGTACACAACCTTGCTTGCTGAAAGTTAGGAGGACTGGAAGCACTTGCAAATGAAGATCAAGAACTTCACTGTGGATTAGGGAAAGAAGATCATGGGACCTACTGGTCCTCACACCTGGACCAGCAGGTACCATCAGGATAAATGGAGAAAAGGTTGAAATTGACAAAGATTTTATCTTTTGGGGGATCCACAAGCAATGCTCATGGAAGCAGCAGTCAGGAGATCAAAAGACATGTTGCATTAGGTAAATCTGCTGCACACGACCTCTAGAGTATGGAAGAGCAAGGAGGTTTCCTTGAGGACTAACATGCACCTGATTCAAGCCATGGGGTTTTCAATTGCCGCATGTGCATGTGAAAGTTGGAGTTGGACTTTGAATAAGGAAGCCTGAAGAATAATTGATGCACTTGAATTAAGGTGCTACAGAAGAATATTTAAAGTGACAGGCACATCTAAAAGAACACATGAACCTGTCTTGAAAGAAATGCAGCAAAGGGCTTCTGAGAGGCAAGGATAGCAAGGCTTCTTCTTACATATTTTGCACATACTGTCAAGAAAGACCAGTCCCTGGAGAAGAACATCGTGCTTGGTAAACTTGGGGATGGTGCAAAAGAGGAAGACCCTCAATGAGATAAATTGACATAGTGCCTGCAACAGCAGCTCCAGCACAGGAACACTTGTGAGGAAGTGCAGGACTTGGCAGGGTGTGTTGTGCTGTGCACAGGTGCGCTGTGGGTCAGAACGGACCCCATGGCACCTGACAACCACAGCTTCCACCAGCCTGGGGGCTTCCTGCTTCATCTGGTCGTGTCCTGTTCATCAGTTCCTGAAGGTATAGGACTCAGGAGAAGCCTTAAGCTGATACCTGACACACGGACTTGAACTGGAGTGGACTGACGTATTTCTACAACTGTGTGAGTCATTTGTTGATTATATATATGTGTATACACACACACACACACACATCCCTGGTTTTCCTCTCTAGAATCCAGCCTAGCGTGTACTCCAAGAAAGCTAACTGAAAAATCATTGGCTGAAACTCAACAGCTGTTCTGTGGGAGAGTGAGGTATCTATCTCTTCCCTCAAAATGTAGGACCTTGGAACCCCTGTGGTGAAAGTCTACCTGTTTACCCAGGTCTCTATGCGTTGGAATTAACTAGTGGCAACAAGTTTGATTTCTTTTTACTTCTGTTGCAAAGCACAGGAGGAAGATAAAACTCAAAAATAAACCAAAACAAAACAAACCTTACTGCTTCTGAGTCCACGGCGACTCATAAGGAGCCTACAGGACAGTGCAGAACTGCCTGTTTGGGTTTCTGCAACGCAGTTCTTTACAGGAGTAGGAAGTCTTTCCTATCTCCCGCAGAGCTGCTGTTTGAACTGCTCATTTTGTGGAGTTCAGCCCAACACATAATCACTGCACCACCGCTGGGTCTGTCATCTGTGAACACATACGAGCACAGGCAACTGTGAGAGTATGACACCCCTGAGATTGCAGTCTGATTTCAAGGCAGCCAAGGTTAGTACCTTCCTTACCTCGTGTATAAGAAGGACCCCTGACCATTCCAAAGCAAAGAAACAAACAAACCAAAACTATTGTCGTTGAGTTAATCCTAACTCCTAGTAACCCCATAAAGGAATTCCAAAGTGATAAAATCTTTATCTGAGTCGATAGCCTCATCTTTCTCCCCCAAAGAAACTGGTGGATTTGAACTGCTGCACTTGCAATTAGCAGTCCAATGTTTACCTGACAGCACCACCAGGAACTGGTGGGAAAACAAACAAACAAACATCTACCCAAAACAGGTTGCCAGGGTAATCTCTCTTTGTACAGGCTGCATCTCTTCCCACACTTCAAGACACTGGGTCATCTGCTCTCATCATTGAGGGGTTTTCACTCCCCAGTAAGGGAAAGTATTTCTCTATTATTATACTCCCCAATAAGGGCAGGTATTTCACCTATTATTACACTCCCAAATAAGGGCAAGTATTTCACCTATTATTACACTCCCAAATAAGGGCAGGTATTTCCCTATTATTACACTCCCAAATAAGGGCAAGTATTTCACCTATTATTACACTCCCAAATAAGGGCAAGTATTTCCCTATTATTATACTCCCCAATAAGGGCAAGTATTTCCCTATTATTACACTCCCCAATAAGGGCAAGTATTTCACTTATTATTACACTCCCCAATAAGGGCAAGTATTTCACCTATTATTACACTCCCAAATAAGGACAAGTATTTCACCTATTATTACACTCCCAAATAAGGGCAAGTATTTCACTTATTATTACACTCCCAAATAAGGGCAAGTATTTCACCTATTACACTCCAAAATAGGTGAAATCACCAGACCAGCACTCTTTGTCATTATGGGCCAAAGACTTTCTTCCCCCTAGAAGCAAGTCAGCCTAACCTGTAGAAATGATTTCTGTGCTCTAGGAGGTAACCAGAGGGATCACTGGAAGCCTAAGGGCCTCAATGCACACATCTTCACCACCTACGTTTACTGCAGCTAGGCTCTTTATGTGTATTTGATTGTTTTTGATATTATGATTTCTTTTCTGTATAATGAACATTGAAAAGTTATGTCACTACTGCCATTTTGTTGCAAGCAGTATAGATTAAATTACATCTATATTTTTATATTTTCTTGACATAAAGATATTTTTTGAAACTCAAACTACTAGTAGTAAAAGCTATTTTCATTCATTTTTATAAATCCAAATTTCAATCGACAAGAAATCAATACTGCCAACATTTCTAATATAAGTTGAAAATTATTAAGTTAATGATCCTGATTTCTATGTTTAACAGCAGAAGTTTAAGTAAGTAGATGGAAACTATTAGATTTCCTTTTATGTGCCTTAAACAATAATACTGGAGCTGAGTATGTTACAAAACCTAATTTAAACACTTTTGATAGGTAAAAACTTCCAAGAATACACATATAATGTTAACAAAAAATTTGTCATATCATATTTTCTGTTTAAAATTTTAAAGGAAATGACTACCAGTGTTTGATATTTTAGAATATTGCCCTCTCACCCTACCCCCCACACCCACACCCACTGAACCAATTTTAGGTATGAATGACTCATGTACTTGGAGAGATCACACCTGATTATAACAGGGAAGCTAATGATCAGGAACATGACCCACATTTCGTTCTTGAGTAAGGTCTATGAGAGGTTATGGTTGTATTGAGAGTCAACTACAGACAGGTTTGGTTTGTCTGCTATAAAAGAGATAACCAATGGTATGTAATATATTTTCCACAAGAGTTAAAGTGAAAATAAACTTAGGGTATTTATATAAAACATAAAGACTGAATTGATAATTCTATTTCTAGATATATTCTTTTCAAAACTAAACAAAGTGAATAACTGTATTTTACTCAGACTATAATATGGTTATTCACAAAGATATCTTTTTAAATGTCCTAACAAAAAGTTCAAAGTAAACTCTAAAGACAATAAGATTAAGTTAAATATATATATATAATTTCTGAGCTTTTGGGATTATGTGGTGACTGGTTTGAGTCAAATGGCATTGCTCTGTCCCTCCTTTCAGCAAGCTGCCATCCACCCTCAGATGAGTATTACAAGTGACGGGATTGTTTTTTCCATAAGCTATGAAGAGGCAGAGTAATGAGTGAAGACAATGTAAAAGGATGACAGAGTCAAATTAAAGGCCACCCCTAAGTCTGGGAGGTTTGAATGGAGTAGTAAAAAGAAGCAATTGCATAGAATTAATGCTGAGAAATAAGGGGGGGAAAGCATTTGAAAATGATAGCGATAAAAGATTTATAAAAGTATTTCAAAATAAGTACTTATATGTTCTTAAATTAATTTTTACTGTAGCATAATGTTACAGAATTAAAAACAGCTCAACGTTTATAAATTAAGTACATTCATCCATGTGAATATTTAAGTTGTTTTATATGGTTCAAAATGAGAGCAAACTCAGTACCCCAGAGTCGCTGTGACTCCTCGCGACCAGCTTTCTACTCCGGTGAAGGGTGACCGTCTTGCAAACCCACAAGGACAGTGATGCCCTGTCCTATGGGGTTACTATGAATTTAAATGGTTAGAGTATATCTTTTCATTACAATCATAAATTGCATTATTTAGTCTCTACATTTTGAGGTCTGGATCGTGAAGCAAAAAATTACTCAGGAAATATGAAGACATGTTTTTTTTTTTTAAATCTTTTTAAAAAGTTTTAACAGGCCTCCCAGTCAAATTAGGGGACCAGTAGTATCAAAATAAATATCAAATTTAAGAATCTGCAATAAATAAATGAAAAAAGGAGAAAGTTATCTTTTAAAAGAAACGAAGAATACTTAACTGAGAAATGTCAGTAAGAAGGGAATGAGAAACCCCCTTTAAACTTATATGTAAACTTAATAATTTATGTAAAATGCTATTGGAAAATTAAGTAGTTCCATAATCTGTGTTGATTTCAGCTCTAATGGCACAACAGTCTGAGGTCTGGCTCTGGTATGAAAAAATCTGCAAGTAGTCTCTAATTTACACATTCCAAACCTTCTCCCACATTTAACACCCATATATGAATATGAGTAAGAACTTTTTATTAGCAGGATAAGTTTTAGTCACTGTTCACTGTTTCATTATAACAAACCCTCACAAGTAATATATGGCTTATAAATCACTTCCGACCAGTACCCTCATTCTATACAATTAGGGCTTTAATCTCGATATCGGCTATAATTCTCATTCCACCTAAAATAGAACATCTGATAAATGCTGTGTTTCCCTTCTGACCATTTTATCTCTCTGAAGGATGAGCATAGTTGGAACTGCTCCTTTAGACAAATCTCACGCAAAAACAGAAGCACGAAGTTGAAGGTGAAGTGGAAGTGATGGAAACATTTAGAGATACTAATCATATCATCAAACTGATTGAAATAGCTGGGAAGGTAATATTCATCATTGTCAGTCTTGCACAGTAAACTTTAAGAAGGAAAATTCTGCAATATGAAGAGAGACTTCCAGTTTTATTCCATCCCAGAACATTTATATTTCTCAAAACATGCATTTATGGTATCTTGTCTGAAAATGTTCAGGCTCCTTATAACATACGAGGTAAAGTCTGAAGTTCTAAGTCACACTGCTTAGGCACTCAGTGGTATGGTCTTGCGAGATAGTGCATCTGTACTTCTTTCTCATTACCTATTTTCCCTCTTTCACAATCCCTATAAATAAATATCTGTATATAATGCCCCACATCATACAAATATATAAAAACACACATACATTCATAAAATCTCAATCCAAGCATTTCATATGTGCAATTTTCTAAATAGATTCTGTTCAGTGACATCTTTACATCTCTAGAAATTTATTCTGCTTAGAATATCTTCCCACTTCGATCAATATGTTGATCAATTACCCCGACTGTTTTTCATCAGGATTTCTATTTCTGTCACTGTGCGGTCTTCCTTGTCTTCAAAGGCCCACGTAGTCATTCCGTCTTCCTTGTTCCCGTTACAATTTCCATGTACCTTCCTCAAAGAATGTTGCATCGAACAATTCAGTCCAACTTCCCATGTTTAACATTACATGAGTTTCTTCATTTTGAGGTCTTTCTTCCTCTCTGGTACCCCAAGGAAACTCACAAAGTATCGGGTGGGGTGAGCATCAAACTTGACATCCTAACCATATCATCACTAAGACATATAATCTCCCACCCCCTTTTCACTTTGCCAATTGGACTTATGTCTTTATTGGTCATTCAAGTGGGGCAAAAGAAGTATCCTTTTCAAACTCAGACAAACTGAGTATTTGGCTTGGATCCTGTCAGGGGAAACAGGTTGAAAAATTAAAGAGATAATCTTCATGAACATATAGAAGTGGTCTGGGACTCACTTTGTGACTGTTAACTATTATTTAAGTAAATACCTGTGGAGTATTCACAAGTGCTATCAAGAAGAGAAAAATGAGATGATCATCAGTACAGATTATCAGTACAGATCATCAGATTTCCATCTAGAACAATCTAGTGGGCTAAATTTGAAAAGTCATATTCAGCAATGTAGATAACTGGACCAGAAGGAATAAAGAGGTTAAATCATACTGATAAGTTTTTCTAAACCTAAAAACACTGACACACATTATTCACGTTACAATTTGCCAAGTAAAATGTTCCTTTGTTGTTTGTCAATAATTGTCATTGTCACTAAAGATACTGAGATTGGTGCCAGTTTTAGCCAGAGACAGAGACCAGTGGATTCAAGAAATTCTCATTTTATTTCTGCAAGCACTTGACAAAGGTAACAGTGGGGTCTGCTGCTGCCAAACCTGCTTCAAAATCGAGTGACAAAAATCAAACAAGTTATGTACCCTAAATGATGTGTCAATTCAAGAGGATGTTTAGCAGGCTTGTTTGTTTTTGTTTTTAATCATTTTATTGGGGGCTCATACAACTCTTATCACAATCCATACATACATCAGTTGTGTAAAGCACACTTATACATTCGCTGTTTATTACAATGAATAGACTTCAGAAATGAGACAAACGAGGTATATTTGGGCCTGTCACACCCTCAGGTCTCAGACTCCATTGTTTATCTAAATGGCCTCTCTGGCCTAGAAGGTTTTGTTTGCCTAAACTTGCTGAAATTAGATTAAGTTAGTCCTAATTAGAATATCCTTACTGATTAAGTTTAAAAGGAATTTTTATTTATGCTTTTAAAAATACAAACATAATCAATTATAAGATCAACAGTGCAATGGCTTAAAGTCTACCCTAATGTAGCAGAAACCATCATGATTCAGAGATCAGAGATACAATTCTTATTAATCCTCAAAACAATTCAAAATCACAATGAACCACACAACACTAATTTTTAAGTAAATATAGGAATGAACTTCAAAAATATTGATAGTTTAGTAAAAACAGATATTATAACAAATAATTTAAGGAAAGAAAGTACAAATCCATGATAATGCATTTCATATTTTTTTCCTATCTGGGGAGATGTTTTAATATGTCAGTAAGGAGAATTGAACATAATGTTCTCTTTTATTAATCCACACTATCAAGGTCACACTCCCTTATAAGTACTTGGAATACAGCTATTTTGTGATGCCAGTTTGTGCAGGACCATATGCTACCACATCAATGAAGCAGGAGGTCAGATTAATCTCCCTGATGAAATGTGAAGCGTCTAACTAGGACAGGGACCTGACCAGAAGGCCACGGCATACTCTCACAGAGATGGGACCAGGGTAGTGTCTGCCAGTGTGCTCCTCAAGGATACACAGTTAGGGTCTTTTCCGGCATACATGAATAGGTGATGTTCCTTAAGGTCTGTAGAACACAGGATCATTGTAAAAGTTAAATGGAAAAAGTATCCGTTAATGAAAAATCAGTTTCTACTCTTCTTACAGTAATGTCACTCAGTCAGCAGTTCCTAAAGAGCATATGAAGAACCCTGTGAGTGTAGCAGTAGGCAGTTTGAAACCGTGCTCCTTGAGAACAAGATGAGACTTTGTACTCTCATAAAGAGTTACAGTCTCAGAAACTCCCAAGGTCAGGTCTCTACCCTGTCCTGTAGGGTTATTATGAGTTTGAATCAACCTGATAGCAGTGAGTTTGGTTTGGGTCCCCTTGCTAAAATTTTGATATATGTTACTCTTATCTATGAGATCCCAAATACCCCAATAGTAATAGCAATAATAGTCAACAGACAATGAAGATCACTATGCATGTCCTATTAAAATGTATTCATAATGACTATCTAATTTAATATTCCTAATAAATTAAGAATTGCTTTAGTGCCTTCTATTATGATACCATTTGAAGAATGAAAGTTTTGAGAGGTTAGTTAATACAACTACTAAATTCAAAAACTAAGATCTGCACCCAAGGCCATATAATTAAGTTTGTGCTCTTATCATTTAAACTAAACCTGTTTATTATTGTCACCATTCAATTAATGAAAAACCTCAAATATTAAAAAGTAGCATAAATAGGCTTTGTTCTCATACAAGGAACAAAAAAATCCATGTAAAGGAATGTCAAATTTAATTCTATTTGACTTGTACTTTTTGATAGCAGGTACATGCAAATTTTTAATATGCTTATATACATTGTTAGCCCCCATATGGGTGCTAGAATATATAGCACATCACACAAATTTTAGATAATGGAACTGTTCAATTTATATCGATTAACATCTATGGAAATCACACGCACGCACGCGCGCACGCGCGCGCGCGCACATTTGCTTGGTAGCAATGAACAATTTGTTATGAAGCAGAGAGATTCCTCAGCTCCTAGATTCTAAATCATGGTCATTGTCACTTCTGCTAGACCTATGAAATGCACAAGGGTGCATAAACTTTTAAGGAGTCCTGTTGAAGCAGATGGTTAAATGTCTGGCTGCCAATCAACTCCACCTAAAAACGTAGCTAGAGAAAGTACCTGCTTGTGTGAAGATTGAAACCAAGAAAACCCTCTCTGTCATTGTGAGTTGGAATGGAGTGCCAGGGCCACTGATTTAACCTCCACTTGACTGCAATTCACAGCCACCACAGGTGACCTTCTGAAGGAAGTGTCCAACTGAATAGACAAGTAGAAAAAAAAGCGAATCGTTGAAAATCGGGCAATCAAAAGAAGAGCAGCAAAGCAGGCAGCAGATCAATATTTTAAGGTTTTAAATTAGTACCCTCCGGTTTCAATTAGATCGTTTTACTACTAATAATGAGATGCTACAAACTGGTGGCTTTTTCTTTTTAGAGTAGCTAGAAGAAGTCAATCAAGTTAAATTCTTCTAAGCAGAATTTATCCAAAGGATCTATCAGGCTTGCCTATTTCTTTGTTTCCCACCTGCTTAAAGCGCTGTAATCCTAAGACCTGATATAGATCTGACAGGAACACACATGAACTATGTTTTAAATGAATTTTCAGTCTGAGGAAGAAACGGTTTCTATTTACAAACATAAATTGCACGGCCATCTGTCAAATTCGACGCATACTGACCCGACAGGACTCAGCAGAACTGTCCTTGTGGGTTTCCAAGACTGTCAAAGAGCGGGTGGTTTCAAACTGCCGACCTCACTGTTAGCATGGCAATGCTTAAGCCACTGTGCCACCAAGGCCCAGCTTAATGATTTTCAACAAAAGTTGTTCTAGTTTTATTTTCTGCTTTCTTTTTAATCAAGCAGTTTCTCTGTTTCAGTGTGTTAATATTGTTGGGTTTGTGGGTGTGGGTGTGGGGGGGATTTCTTTATATGAAATCATCCAAGATATGTAAATCTATAGAGACACTAATTGGATTAATATTTTTTAGGATTATGGCAAGGGAGGTGGGAGGAAAATAGGGAGGTTATAATAATGAGTAAAAGAAAATAAGAAAATGATGTGGTGATAATTGTATAATTCATTAATATGTTTAAACAATTGAAGTGAAGCCATTATATAAAAAAGGGGATAAAAAATTAAGCAGAAATAATAGTATAAAAAATTACAAAAGCGTTTGGCATTCACTCTATGAACCCCACATCATCTGCAGGGCATGGCAGGGGCCATACCCCAGGGTGCCTGTTAACTTCTACCGAGAAGAATAAACAATATTTTTAAATAGAAAAAGTTGTCATTGAAACGTTTTAGGTAATGGATTAGCAAAGTAATTTTTCTTTTTAGAATTATCGCCTTGGTTGCTATGTGGACATTGCGATTACTATAGTATTTCCCATGACAGATGACAATGTCTCATTCTAATAATGAGGAGAAATAGATGATATGCATCTCTGGGAAGTACAGTAAAATTGATTTAGATTTAATAGATTAGATGGGGAAGGAAGAGAGGCTAAGTGTCAAATGTGCCTTCAGACTGATCTGTGCGACATGTGGTTGGTCGTTTTCGCCTTGGAATAGTGTTTGGAAGACAGGTGCTATGAATGTCAGGAAAAATGAGAGATATCAACAGTTCACCTTAGTTCTAGCTAATATGATGTGTTTAGGGAAAGTCCTGCGGAGGTTTCAGAGGTCAATCTAATACACAGCATGGAATTAAAATAGGTATTTACGCTACTGAAAAAATCTCAGGAGGTTTTTTCCTGTTATATGATTTCACATGTGCCTAAAGGATTCATTTTTAAAATATAATATGATAAGCATTGGAGTGCTGACCCCAAGTTTGAGGGTCCAAACCCACCGGCTGTTCCTAGAGATAAATGTGAAAGCCATCTTCCACCATGAAGATTTATAGCATCAGAAACCCTAGATAGGGTCGCCAAAGGAGATATCAACTTGATGGTAGTGGACTTTTAAAATATATACAAATACCATAATATGGCGTAATGTAACATCACGATATATACATATGTAACGTTAGCTTTTACCAGTGAGGTAGTCTGTTTTGGTGACAACGTGGAACAGGAAGCAGACTCACGTTTGTGTCACATAGACTATTCGATAAATGTAACGATGGCTGCTTTGCTCATTTTCGTTCTCGAACCTTCTCTCAGTGATGTCATACAATAAATTATTCACATTTTACACTTGGGAAAATTGAAATTTTAAGAGGTTAATTAAATTGCCCTAGATCCATCAGCTTTTAAGTGATAAAATCAGGATTTAAGCTCAGATATTTTCTGTGATTAAAATCCACACTTTTTCTATACCGCCATACTCTAAAAATATATTTTTTCTTTTGTTTTCAGTATCAGTAAATAAAAGTAAATTCTTTCCAGAATTGAGGCAAACACAGTGATGTTGCTCTAAGAATGTTTTGAAACACAGCTGATACAGTAACCGTTGTGCTCCCTAGAAACTCTGACTGCTCTCCTGTTAAGCCTGTGACCAGAGCAGCTCAAGGAATGCGGGATGGAGTAAGCAGCTTTGAACATGAACGTTTCCCAAACGTATAGTTCTTCTACAACTTGAAAATGTCTAAGAAGTTTGATTATTATCAAAAGGAGAGAAAAAGCTGTATTTTGACAGCCATTCGTTTTTCCAAAACTGGAACTTGATATTTGGGGGGATTGGGTTATTCCTTAAGGTAAGAATTAAGCATTTGATCAAAATTCTGTTCCTGTTTACCACTGAAAGTACTTGGAGGGCTGACATTTGCTGTCCTTGCTATTTGGACTGAGGTGTGGGCAGTGAGCTGCACTATCTCCTGAGAGGATTTTTTCAAAGTGTGATCATGCATTTATTATAACATGAATTGCATTCATTTAGCATACACGTTGTCACTCATTTGGAATGTGAACTAATTATCCTTTTACTGTCTTTCCCGAAGACTTTGGGAAAACAGAATTGTGGAATACTAGAGACATTTCATTACATTCTTGTTGCAGTAAGAAGATATAGCAATACATCTTGAACATTTTTGATACCTTTTCTACTTGTGTAATACAAAAAGGTGAGCTGTGACAGCCGTACGTAGCATGTCTTTTTCATCTACTCTCGTTCCCATCTAGAGTAGTGACGATAGCATGAAAGATATATTTAATATTGCAATTCTTTTAAAAATAAAATCCAGTTATATTATTCTTCTCATGGTCCAAGGAAAACCATTTTGGAGTTTTAAATTTTAGAATTAAAATGATATAATATGAAATCATTCCTTTCAGCTTTGAATGACAGAGAAAAAGAGAATGAAGATAATGAGGAGGGCTGAGACTGTTGGTTGAGACATTTAACTATGCCTTTGAAAGACTATATAGGTAACATTGCAGTTCAGGATTCATTTTTTCATTGTAAGCATTATTTAAAAACCGGCCATGAAAATCAAATAATTAAAAAGAAAGCTGAAACAATTAGTAAGGAGTGGGCCTGTGTAGGTTTTACAGTGTTCTCTGGAATCCAGCAGTGGTTTAGCATATTCATGGATATCAAGCATGTCTCCAGTCTCTTACTTGCTTTTTTTACATGTTCTTAAGGAGCTGCTGACAATTCCAGAATTTTCTAGTTGAAGCCGAGAAAATAACCTCTAAAGGAAAATGATTAGCTCCTAGGTAATTTGGAAAACTTGAAATCAGCCATTATATTTAAGAATTCAATCTGTACAAAGCAATGACTCATGGACTGTAGTTTACAGTTGGACTACTTGCATAACCTTCCTTTCTCTACAGTCTCAAATTTTATGTCATTGGATAAATTATCAATGCTATTCGTGGTATCGCCTTATATCCCAGGGGGATGACTGATAATGTTTGAGGGTTGTTTTGGTTTTTTTTTGCCATAAAATGAAAATAACACTGCTAAAGTAAATCAAACTCATACGTAACCCAAGGACAAGCCAATGGATTCTAGCTCCCACTTAATTCTAGCCCCAATCCAAGGATAGTTAGTTCTTACGACATGGCCCTCCTTG
The DNA here is from genome assembly GCF_000313985.2 of Echinops telfairi. NCBI lineage: Eukaryota > Metazoa > Chordata > Mammalia > Afrosoricida > Tenrecidae > Echinops > Echinops telfairi. Next base: position 13,436,572 of record NW_022103899.1, read on the forward strand.
CTACTGACTTTCATGAAGTGTGGTGAAGAAAGCAGATGGTGTCCAGTGCTCAATTGGAATAGTGTCTAGGATCTTAAAAGCTTGTAGCTAAACAAGCAGCCATCTAACTGAGGTTATCAACTAAGCCTACATCGAATACGCATACCAGCTTGTGTGATCCAAAGGTGACAAATAACAAACGCGAGCATGGTAAGGGGAAAGTATCAGAGATGAGCTGTGAGCACCCAATTTGAGGAAAGCAATGGAGGGCAGTGGGAGCCCAACATGCATCTGCCGAGCACCGGTTCTGATCGGGCCTTGGGCAGGTCTTCTCTGGCCACAGGAAAGGGACGGGAACAGCTTTAATAGCAGAGATTATTGTCAACTTGATAGGGTGGATAAATATAGTGTATAATATACCTGGTCAGTTGACCCCCTCTTGACCTATTTGTTGTTTGCTCTAGATTTAGGTATTTCTCGCTTGTTCCAAGACAGAAATTTTCTCTGACTTACTTGAATATTGCCGGTAGTCTTTCTTCCTTTTTTTGGTTTTGTTTTTTTCTTGTTTTTGTTATGTTTCCCAATTTATGAAGCACAGAAAGCAGATGCATAGAGACAATGACTGATGTAATAACTTTTGGGGCATGCAGGGTGGGAGGAAGGGGTAGGTTGAGAGAAATTAAGGAGAAAATAATGACGATGGAAGGGTAGCGTGCACGAGAACCGACTGATGACGCATCTACAACTCTTTATAAAAGAAACTTAACTCTGGAAGTAGATGATATGTGAATTTTAAATCAATAAAACTATTGAAACAATATATATATAAACATTAATCATAGAAGAAATACAGCCCAGATGTTGATACTGAAAATGATATAAAATGTGGATCTAGCAAGATTGAAAGTCCTCACAAATGAGACGAGACAGAAAGGTTGAGATATTAAGTACTGAGGCTAAGATCGAGGTGGACCTTTGTATTAGTCCGGGTACTTTGGAGAAACAAATCTACAGCAACTCACGTATAAGAGAGTTTTATGTAAAGAAAACGTGCATCACGAAAACATCCCAACCCAATGCTGCACAAGCCCACAAGTCCAACATTAACCCATTAACCCAACACCAGTCCACAAAGTCCTCCTCCTCACAAAACAGACACAATGATGCTGACTGCAGGAGGAAAGCTGAGTCAGTGAACGAACAAGCATCTCAGCACTAGCAGGGGTCTCCACACGGCTGCTCCAGCACCCAGGGCTGCATCGGGATAGGTCCATGTAGCTTCTCCTTGGGGATGTCTTGTAGGACAATCTTGCAAGCTGAAGCAGGGAACTGCTAAGGCAGCTGCACCGGTGCAACCATCACAAAACAAGAGACCCGAGAACTCGAAAGGCGAGGCTCACCACCCATTTATCCCTCCGCCTTTCAATTAGCCCCACATGTGATTATTGGCCAGGCTGGCACAATTAACTAACTCAACCTTCATCTAGAATATCGTGTCGTTACAGGACTAGGAAACTGGAACTCCCTACACATGGGGAAGAGGTCATTGAGGTTAGTGTTTGCATGTGTACTAGGTCATACAATTCCCTTATAATCCCTTTTTAAAGTTTCCACTTATGTATTTATTTTTAATCTCACCTCTTTTACCTTCTCCCTAATTTGAACATTGGCTATTTGCTCAAATCAATCTTCTTTGTAGCGATCCCTCTGCTCTTTCACTGCCATCTCACGTTCTGCTATGTTCCCTGACCCAACATTGGAATCAAGTATTTCTCCGGAGAAGCCCAATCTCATGTTAAGGCAGTTCTTAAAATATCACATATACTTGATAAATACACAGAACACCAATGAAACTTTCTTTCCATTCTTTCTTATTAAAATGTTTTGGTGATGTATTTCCTACCACCCATGCCAATGTTTCTGCTGCAAAATAGGCCTTCTGACTATTGATCATTTTCCCTTTTAATGTAGACTTATCAACATGAATTCCAGGAAAAGTCCTCACTGAAACAACCCAGTGACCTGTATCTTTTTTGTGAGATGAGTTTTCAAACTTGTGACCACCCATAAACCACTTCCTTTATGGACAAAGTTTTCAAATTTAGTAAAAGCCACATAGGAGCTAGAGCTTCATAGAGGTAAGTTTTATTCATTTCAGATAATGAAATCAAAGCATGTTCTGTCCCCAGAGAACGGGAGAACTACAGTACACAACTTTATGTTCTTTATGTATTATCAGCTTTATGGAAGAGTGTACAAAAACATATTCACTTAATTAATAAATCAGCACATATACAATACTTAAATTTGGAAAAATAAAAACATGCTAATATAGATTTGAACTATAATTATTTAATAAATTATTAAATATATATTCAAGCAATGTTTAATATTTTTATATTCTCTAAAATGTAGCTTAAAATTTTTTTCTTTAAAGAAATAGAATTATGTTTTTGGTTTTTAAAGACTGTTCCAGGTTACTCTATCAAACTGGAGTTGGAAATGAATTTATTTTAAAATTGATTTTTTTTTTAGTTTTGTATTTTTTTTAGTTAGTGTTTGAGAGGGTCATTTCAAATAGATAGCTTTCTCTTCATTTGAATGTGACTGCTATTATAGTATACAGAATCAAATTTATTTTTCTAAAGCAACTATTTTTCCTCAATGATGCTAGCAGTATTTAGTATTTATTGACTATAAAACTCTAATGGCAATTACTATACTTATATTATCTGTCTTTGATTTGTATGTTTTAAATTTTTAATAAATCAGGCTTAAATCAATTATTTTATTTCATTTGCTATGACATTGCTAATGCGTTAGTAATTGAGTTTTTCATAAATGTTAAAATATTTCTAAAATAACTATGTCAGATACATTGTGATATAAATACAAATTTTATAATAAACACACTGATTACTCATTTTTTCTGAAAAATTTCTAACACTTAATATTCTTCTATCAATCCTAGTTTAAATGAAGAAAAAATAAAATAGCTTGTGTTTTAGGATCTGTAAGATGAAAACCATAAATTCAAATACTTATTCATGCCACGAAGTCAATTCCAACACACAGTGAACCTGTAAGAAGAGTAGACTGCCCCTGTCAGTTTCTGAGATCATAAATCTTTACAGAGTTAGAAAGTCTTGTCTTTCTCCCGTGGAGAGGCTGGTAGATTTGAACTGCTCATCTTGGGGTTAGTAGCCCAATTACTAACGAAACCAGGGTTAAAAGGTGTGAAATTAGACAAACATTTAGCATTTGCACAATTAAAACAATAAGGTACTACTTAAATGTTTGTGGTGGTATAAAGTGTGAAGTACATTGCACATGGTATTTTCTCATACATTTTAGGTCATTCATGACTCTTTCCTGTGAAATAGTGGTTAGCCAATGGGCTGCTAAAACGCTGGCAGTTTGAAACCAGGAGGAGAAAGATGAGGCACTCTACTTCGATAAATGTTTTTGTTTGTTTTACTGTAACAGCTTTATTCAAGGCTGTGTGCTCTGGCACTGAGACGTGGCTGAGAGCGGCATTACACTGTAATGAAACAGAGGTTTAGCCATTGAACCAACCCAGCGTGACAAACCTTATTGGCAATTTACAGTATCTCAGAGGAAGGAAAGTGTCCAAAAAAAGAATCTAATAAACTTTCTTCAGAACTTTTCTATTTTACAATATTGTTGACAACACAAAATAACTTAAATCACAAAGAAAAATCAGAATTTAAGGACAGCGGGACAGGACACATGGACAAGGCATTGGAGCAGGCATGGGAGCAAGTGTGAGGATGAAAAGTAGTAGCTAATTTTATAGAGGGGAAAAAAATGAACACAAAAATTTGTAGAGGAAAGAAAATCCCACAGAAGTATTTCTAATAAAATCCATCTTCAGCTTCTTTCCTTAACCCCCCAGACCCTAGGATCTCTTATTTAATTGGCTTGCTGACTCCTTTCCAGATAAAAAGATAGTCAGCGTCCCTCCCTGGCATGAAATAATCCGGGATCGAGTGTAGGTATCTGCTTTTGCAGCCTTCTTGAGTCATGCCAGGAGTTTTGGTGGCATTATGAGCTAAGCAGTGGGCTGCTAACCACAAAGTTGATGGTTCAAACCCAGCAATCATTCCTTGGAAGAAAGGTGAGGCTTTCTGCTCCCCTGAAGATTTACCATCTTGGAAACCCTATAGAACAGTACTACTCCAGCACAGAGGGTCACTGTTAGTCTCAATTGACTCTATGGCAGTGGGTGCATGGGCATATATGTTAGATGGGCGTGGATGGTCATGTCCTTCACCCAGTGTCACACAGCCAATACACAATGTTGCTGATCTACTTGGCTTCACTGAGTAGCTAGGAAGCGGCTTAGGAGCTTTGGGATAAAATTGACATGGCTTAGCCCATCTAGACTTTGTGCTTACTCTTTGTCTAGAGGAATGATGTCTGAGGACACTGAGCACTGCTTGTACCCTCTTGCCTTCCACTCTGCTCCTGGCTCCTTAAGGCTACATTCGTCCTTGTCCAGGAACTTCAGGAATTTTTACCACATTCTGCTGTTCTTCTCCCAGCACCATTGTTGAATGCCTTTGGACTTCTCTCTGCGCTCACTAACAGTGGCTCCACAATTGCTCTGTGCCACAGGTTTAAGCCTCCTCTTTCTCAGTCTTCTGAATTTGGAAGCTTTATTGTAATTCATGTCTTCCCTTGGGAGCTTGAATTTAGGCTACTGCCTTTGTTCCGGTTGAGCCACATGCCCAACTGTAACAACGACGGAGGAGATGGAACTTGTTTTCTCCTTTAAGTTCCTTCGCTTCCCAAGCACTCTGTCTTTATCTCTGTGTCTGTCTCACAAACACATAGGCATGTTGTAAGATAAGCGTGTGTCTTCTAATGTTTCCCAAGGAGTTAGTGATGGGTTTGTACCACCAACTTTGTGATGAGTAGCCCAATGCTTACCTCATAATGCCATCAGAACTCCTTTCCAATAATTAGATGAAATTACTAGAGAATCTCTCTCTCTCTCTCTCTCTCTCTCTCTCTCTCTCTCTCTCTCTCT
>NW_022103899.1:13441703-13513263 GCF_000313985.2 Echinops telfairi
AAACAAAACCAGGACATATATATATATATATATATATTCATATATTTATATGGCTCCCTGGTGCTGTTGTGGTATACATTGGGTTGAAAGTCACATGGTGGAAGTTCAAAACCACCAGGAGCTCCATGGGAGAGAGACAGACTTTCTACTCCCATAAACAGTTACACTCAGAAACCCAGAGAGGGGTTCCTGTGAGTTAACATTGACTCAATACAGTGAATATATATATATATATATTAGTTATATATTATAATATATAATATATATTTGACATAGAAGAAACACAGATACTATCTTTTAAAAATTTATTGTTAGTTCATGTACCTAGTCTCCAGACAAACCCAGGCCACACTCTGACTGATAAAGAGCTATCTAGCCAGCATGGTTTATGAAAATGGAAGTAGAGATAAATGAAGAGAATTAATTGATTATGACATAGAATACTAAAGGGTAGTGACAATGATTCCATAGATAGAAGTGATATCAGTGGTTGGCGTTTCTGAAAGCTCAGTGCCAGGGAATGCCACCTTTGCTCCCTCGCAAGGGAAAGAATGAATGAGGTTCATCAGTTCCCCTGAAATTAAAAGATGTCCCAAAGAGGTTTAAGATGAGAATCCAAAGGATCCTCTCTACTACAATTGTTGCTCATGTCCCCAGAACACATACTCTCAGTGCCAGGGAAGTGATGCTGACTCATAGCCACTCCATAGGACAGGGTAAAACTGCTCTGTGAGTTTCCAAGATGTACTCTTTACTGGAATAGATAACCCTGTCTTTTTCCTACAGTGCAGTTGGTTGTTTTGAACTGCTAACCTTGTGGATTGAAACCCAACATGTAACTACTATGGACCAGGGCTCCTATGCCTTGCAAATGGTCTAAGTTTTCAAAGCACCTGAGAGAAAGCTAAAGATTATCAAGGAAATGTCACAACCAAGTCGCAGATGCAAAGTTAATGACGGGAAATCCATCATATATGTCAACCCACTCCAGTGTGAATGCACACTCTGCTCAAAGAGCTACCACCTTACGGAGGAAGGAGAAAGGCAGGAATGAGCCCAGGAAGGTTGACTAAAACCTATCGGTTCACTACTAACACTGAAGCCAGCCAGGGGCAGCCAGGGAGTGGGACTAGAGAGAAATGAGGGAGATGGTCACCTGGGATACAAAAATTAAGGTGATGACACAGACTCAAAACCCAAAATAAATAATATGTCAATGCAATATTATTTTAAATCCAAGCTAATGATAAAATCTAGAATGAATAAAAAAATCAGAATTATTAATAAAGTCAGAAAGTGGTCTAAATTTTCAAAGTATTTGCCTGGACAGGGGGTATGGGTTGAGTTATAATCCCATATGAGCACAGGTTAACTTTTTTTTCTCTGATGCTGTGAAGCAAGATCAGTGTAGGGTGTACCTTAAGGCCTTCTCAGTTGAGATATAAAAGAAATGAAACAAGGACAGGAGAGCAGCAGAAATGGGAAAGACAAAGCTGTGCCAATCCACATTCCGAACAGAAGCTACGAGACAAAGACCTTCCTCCAGGACTGTCACCCAGAGAAAGCCCTGCCTGAGAGCTGGCACCATAAATTCAAACTTCCAGCCTCCTTGTTTATGAGAAAATAAAAGTTCTCTTGTTAAAGTCAGCCATTTGTGGTATCTATTATAGCATCGCGAGCTAACAAAGACAGCTTTTGCTACACCAACTGGGCATTCTATGGCTGCTCTAATAAGACCTAACAAGTCCTAGTACCTGACTATGTCACTATTGGTGTTGTTAGGGGCCATCACATTAGTTGCAGTTCAGCCTGTGCACCACAGAATGAAGCCCCTGAGGTCCTGTGCCTTAGCCAATGTCCAACTTTCATATGCCTGCGAGGCAACTGAAAATCCCATAGCCTGGGTCAGGCTCACCCTAATCCTCAAAGTCACACCATTGCTTTCCTTCACTTTGTTCTACAGCACTTTTGTGCTGCAGCTTTGCCTTGTGCAATAGATCGTTTGATCTTTTGAATAAGTATGGTGAGAGGATACAACCCTGCTTCACACCTTGCCTAATTTTCAACTTTGAAGTAGTTCTTTGCTCTGTTCTCACGACTGCATCTTGACTCATGTACAAGTTCTACATGAGCACAAGGAAGTATTGGGAATATTAATTCTTGTCACGGCCATCCGTAGTTTGTTATGATCCACACAGTCAAATGCTTTTGCCTAGTCAATGAAACACCGTTAAGCATCTTTCTTGTATGCTCTGCTTTCAGCCAACACCCCTCTGACATCAACAATGATATCTTGTTCCAAGTTCTCTTCTGAGTCCTGCCTGAACTTCCGGCAGCTCCTTGTCAATGCAGGGCTGCAAGCCATTGTTGTAAGTTAGGGCTGGGAAAAGCTTGGGAGTCAGGACTCCCCAGTGCTTCTGTAAAGATTCCTAATGTTGGCAACCCAAAGCAGCAGTTGTACTCTGTCCTGTAGGAATGTTTTCTGATACAAGCATTGACTTTAGCTCAAATTCAGTTATAACAACATTTGCCTGGGAAATCATTCTACAACAAGCTTTACAAATTGTTCTAGCGCTTACTCTCAAAAAGTATAAGTTAACACTGAATTCAAATAAACCCACATGCTCTGTGTAAAATGAAAGATCACATTAAAAATATATTACCTTAACTGCACTTATAAAGCTTAGCATTTTCAGTTATGTCCTACTTTGTATGTCCTTTTGTGAGGTTCTTGGATTTCTATGTGGTTTCTAAATGAGTGCCCACCGCTGCCAGAACTCAACTATGCAAAGGAAAGGTCAGACTTCAATAGATAATTCTTGTTTCCATGGAAACTGACTCAAAGCTGGAAGTGCATATAAATAACCACGGATTCAAAAATCCAGTGCTATCCCCTGACAGGTATAGTGATCTAAATCCTACCTGAGAATCGCCCAATTCATAGATTCATACTATCTGTGAAATTCAAATCTTTCTACTAATCTGTCTCTGAGAGAGGTACCTATCTACCTTACTTAGCATTATCCTCTTTAACTGGAAACCCCTCATGAAAATTAGACATTTTATCAAGATAAATCGCTTACCTACTACTCAGGCTTTTTCACCGACAGTCACAAACGTTCATTCTATGTAAGAGTGAGCAATACTGAGTGGCTTATTGCCACTTTTGAGGGGTTTTTATTTTGTTTTGAGAGAATCCATTGCTAGTCCTTTATCTATTTTAGGCAATGACACAGAGACATGTCATTTACACTAATGTCCTGGAAAGCCTAGTAAAAGCTACTTGAATGAGAGCAATCATGAATTTAAAATTATTTGAGTGGTACATTATTTCAGAGATGTACTCATTTGATAAAAGAGCTATCAGCAACCATGTTAGAATTGGATGGGAGTAAATTTTCAGATTAAATATTTAATTGTTGGAGTAAATTATTTATAGGATTTCTTTGTCTAGCTTCACTGTTAAATTTTTCAATAACCTATATCTATCGAAGACCTTCTGAAAACATTATTAGTGATATCCTTATAATTGTATTACCATGCATTCATTCCTCATTTCTTTGTAAAAATCCTTTCCCTTCCTTTTTTCTTTCCTTCTCAAAGTGGATAAGTTATCTTAAGAATTTTACAACAATACCTACCATTAATGGAAAAAGTTCATGAGGATATTAAATTTTTCTAGAAATTTCCAAATATATTGGATATAATTTTTCTTTAAGATTGCATCTTTTAACTTGCTTGATCCGTCTTACTATAAACATTAAATCTCTTTGCATGAATATTAAACTCAAAATGGAAATAATTCTGAAAATATGAAGTTTGTGCCAATCATTTCTAAGAGTGTAGGGAAAAATTTCTACTAGAAATAGCTTAGTTGAAGCTGAAATGAAATCATAGTTAGTTGCTTTACCACTGGACAAAGTTTAGACTAGACCACACATCGTTGGTCAGAAGAGAGACACGTCTTTACAGGAGGTCTGCCATGGATCCGAGACTTCAGCTTTGTACAGAGAAGGAAAATGACGGACTGTGTCTTGTCTCCCACCCATCCCAGAAACAAACAAGCCAAAACCTATATATATTGTCTACATGTGTAGACTTAAGAATAACATAAATAAGTCTATATTTATTTCCAAAATATACACACCTATTCAATTTTGATGGATGGTTCCACAATTACCCCTTGTATTGAGTAAATCCCAGCACCAGGACTGATATTGACCAGAGGTAAACAAGAGCATAGGCAGGGTTTGAATTTGTGATAGTTCAGCTGTAGGTTAGACAATGAATTAAAGTAAATCAATAAAAGCTAAGTGATATGAAGCCGCGATTCTGTGGCTCAGTGTTCTTCTTCGCTTGGATAGGCCCTGCTCATGTTGTAAGTCCTTGCCCAAAATGAAAATTCCTCATTAATTTGAAATAATGCATCATTCTCTTTCCTATGCTTTAAAAAATATTGTGCACATTTTCAGTATGACTCCTCATAAGGTAGTTAGGACCTACTGTGTTCAACTCTGTTAACCTGGTGTTTGCTATCTTGGCTGTCAAAAGTTTATTATTCAATTCATGTATCCTCTATTGAATTGTATCTTCCAAGTCTTTTTTCCCCTTTAAATCCAGTATTAGGGGCTTGAAAAGGAATCTGTGGAGATGAAAAGAATTGAGGTTGGTTTCTGGCTCATTTTACAATGGTATTTCAAAAGAAAGAGTTTATTAGAGAAATGTTTGACTAGATGGTTTTTATTCCTACCAAGGTCACAAGGAAATAGGTTCAAGATATAAACAATAGCTTCAGACACTGAGGATGTGCCTTTGAGAAAGATGATTCAATCACTTTCTGAGGAGTTCTTTAAAAATATGATTTATTCCTTCTACAGGAACTGTAGATAATTTTATTGAACCCTATGTATTATGTTAAACATATGAATAATAGTGGCTGTCTATTTGTATAAACTATTAACTTTGAAAGTATTCCTTTATAAGGTTTCATTACTGTTAGTTTAACAATCTTGAACGTAGTACTCAAATTTTGATTAATTTTAATCACTCCTGGTTTTTTTCCATTATAAGTATTATAGAGGTAGTATGCATTGCATTATCAAATTATTATGGGGCATGCCTATCACTTGGCATTATTAAAATGTCAACTATGTTTTCAACTTTCTTTTTAGATTACAAAATGCCTTTAGCTGAGCTTGATAATATAGACCTATTCTTGCTCAGCTTCAACTGATTGCTTTAATTTTTTTCCTCTAAACTACAATATATACTTGAATGGCATAATAAGTCAAAATTTACTTTTGTGAAAAAAACAGTAGCAAAAATACTAGGATTAATGCTAACGTTTAAAAAATGGAACCTGTAATAATCAATTACTTCTGCTGTCTATAATAAACATTAGAATCATGTTTAGTGTACTGAAAAAAAAGGTTATGATTCACTGGTCAATTTTAAAATCCACAGCTTATTTTCCCCCCTCTACCATAAGGAAAGATAATTGATTCTTTTTCTAGTTTAATAAAATAAAATTAGACAAATTGATTCTTAAGAAATGAGCATGCTAAAAAGTAATATTTCAACCTGTTCTAGAAACTACTAAAAATGATTCCAGATGTATGATAGGAGTATGTTCTATCATATTTTGATACATGTAAATAGGCCAGCCTCATTGTTATTTTATTTATAGAAAGAGTACCTGATCCTTTTAGGACCATTTATTCAACTTTTTCTGGTGGCATTTGAGTTCACTTTGGGCTGCTAACCACAAAGTCAGCAGTTCGAAACTATTAGCCACTTTGCCAGAGAAAAATGAGGTGTTCTACTCCTGTGAAGAGTTACAGTCTCAGAACCTCCAGGACGGTTCTATCATGTCCTATAGGGTTGCGGTGAGTCAAAATCAACTCCATGGCAGTGAGTTTTGTTTTAGTATTGAAGTTTTATCACTGCACTGTCGTTCAAGGTAATTTTATAAGAGATTCAGGATATTCTTTCTATAACTGGATTCCTATATACCATGGTATCTTATGCAAGATAAAAAAAGTAAGATGCAGATCTTGAGAAACTCGCCGGTACCCCAAACTGAAATTATTATTACAGAAAGGATGATGGAATGAAAGGAAAAAAGATAAAGTAAGGTATAACATCAAGGAATGGAAATAGTAAGAAAACAACTCTTTCACCAAATAATATTGTTTTCAGGAATTGTGCTTTTATATATAGCCAACAATAAAACCAAGCCTATTGCTTTCAAACTGATTTCAATTCATATAGGGCCTATAAAATTTCTAATCTCTACAGGCACTGACATTTTCATATTCCTATTGGACTTAAATTTAACATTCCTAGTTAAAATAGCAGCCTACCCGGGCTCCTTGTCTACAGATATATCTCTTTACATGTATAGACATATAAATAGATAGGTGTCACTATGTATATATGTAGATAATAGATATATAGATATACATATATGCATGTGTGTATATAGATATCTCTATAAAAATAGATATATAGATATAGAGAGAACTATATATAAATCTATATACATATATAAATATAGTTCTATATAAATATAATTCCAGGTAATATACTATATACTGTATATGTGCATATCTATATATATATATATATATATATAGAGAGAGAGAGAGAGAGAGTTGTGTAAAATACCTACTTCTGTCCCTCATGTACACCGAACTTTCTCCCTGCTCTTTCCTTTCCTCAACATTATCCATTAATTTTTTTAATTCTAGTGAAACAAGTGTAGTTAGATATTTTACAAATATCTTTTATGAATAAAGTAATATACTAAGTACTTAATCTAAATTAAATTTTGCTTTTTAAAAAACTTCAACATGGGTCTGGGGGTGCATTTTACATATCATTCTGCTACATAAATAAATTGAAAGTCATTGTTGTAGTCTTCATGCTAAGATAATCTGCACAAATTGCAACATCAAAGAACTGAGGTTGCAGGTGGAACAGCTACACTAAAGTTAGAGCAGATAAGGGGATTCAACATGTAAAAGTCCAGATTTCCTTACCTAAAACAGAGGTCCTCGGAATCACAGGCTTAGAGGAGACTTGGTGGTGATGCAGATGAATTGCTGGAAGCTATGTGACAACCTCTGGTGGCATATTGTCCTAGGCATTAAGCTGCTAACCACAAGATCAGCAACTCAAACCCATGAGCATCTCTACATGAGAAGGACGAGGCTGTGTCCTCCCATAAAGAATTAGTTTTGAAAGCCCATAGTAGCATTTCTGCTCTCTCCTATAGGCAACTATTAATTAGAATATACTGCATGACTGGGTTTGGTCTTTTTATTTTGAGTGTGGACCACCATACAAGTGAGAAACTTCTTAGGCCACAGTTGTAGGTACATTCTATACTTTTGTGGGTTTTAATTCCATACGCCTCACCAAAATCTCACAGTGAAAATTCAAGAAAGATTCTCTTTCGTTTGGGTAGTAAGAGGAGATGACTAATAGTGAAGTACACAAAGTTCTCCACGTCAAATGCCTATTGTCCGAAGGAAGCCGGTCTCTGACTTTAATAGAGGGATGCCTCCCATTCCTGTTCACACTAGTCTTCATGTTACCACCAAAGAATGGGACAACATGTTTGCCACTGTGGAAACATGTGTAAGTCACAATGCAAAGACACAAGCTCGATGAAATATTGAAATTAAAACAGGAGACTATAGAACCTCACATACCTCAGTACCTTACCACCACAATGAATGTTAAAAATATATATATATTAATAGCAGCTTATACTTTGTAGAGTAGCAAAATGCAAACCCTTGTTAAGAAGGAGTTCTAGGGAAACTCAATGACAACCAAAGGCCCACAAATGAGTCGATCCCAAGAAAGAACAGTCATGTAAAACAGAGTAGAAATGCTCATAGGGTTTCCAAGGCTGTAATTTTCATGGAAACAGACGGACACCTTGTTCACCTATAATATGACTCGGGGGTTCTGACTGTCAACCTTTTAGTTAGTGGTTAAGCTATTAACCACTTTGCTACTAGGGGTTATGCCAACAAGACTTAAACAAGAACTCTACAGAAATTTGAATTCTGATATTTAGAACTAACACAAACCTGAAACACACAAAAATTCTAGACAGAGTGCTATAAATATTCATACTAACAACTTAAGTACTTAAGTTTCTTTTTCCTTTAAAATATGACTGACTTTCAATGGAAAAAATGTATCTACCTATTTTAAATCATTTATATAAAAAAAGTTTTCTTAAGATCATCCAACAATGGTTGCAACAGTGCATTGACAAGGAGATGCCAGAGGTTCAGGCTGGATTCAGAACAGGACATAGAGCAAGGGCCATTATTGCTGCTGTCAAAGGGATCTAAGCTGAGAGCAGGAAATAACAGAAAGATGTTTACTTGTGTGTTTTATTGACTATGCAAAAGTATTCAAATTAATGGATCATAACAAACTCCAGACAGCCTTCAGAAGAATGGAGAATCCGGGACACTTAATTGTGCTCATGCAAAACCTACACATGGATCACGTGGCAAGTGCGCAACCAGAACCCCCTCTCAGTCAAGGAGAGGTGGGCGTCAGGGTCATGTCCGTTCTGCATGCATATTCTATATGTCTGCTGAGCAAATCATGAAAGAAGATGGATTTGTGAAGAATGTGGCTTCGGGATTGGAGGAAGGCTTATTAAGAACTGCAATATGCAGAGGACACCACTTGCTTACTGAAAGTGAGAAGGACTAGACACACTTGCTGATGAAAATCAAGGATTGCAGCCTTCAGTATGGAAGGCTCAATGTAAAGAAAACCAATAGGTAAAATCGTCATAAACAGAGTGTGATAGGTTTACTGTGCTAACCTGGCCAATGGGAACATGTGGGATTAATCGGGTCCCAGTTTGGTTGGAGGACAAAGAAATAAATGGTTCTGCAAGGCTTGCCCTCCCCCTCCCCCTCTCTGTTGCTCTCTGGAAATTGGAGTATGGGCTGCTGTAACTAATTCTCTACCTGTGGGCAAGGCCAACCCATAGACGGTATAGCTGGAGCTTGAGGCTCCTTCCAGACCTGCTTCGCCACACTTCTGATGCATACATCACTGGAGCTTGAGGCTGGTGGATCCTGTTGCCTTGCATTGCTTCCATTTGACATCCCATGCTTTGCTAAGCCCCCAAGCTACTGACTGTTGATGACCCTCCCTGCTGCTTACTGCCTGAGGGTTCTGCTATCTGCTACCTTGACTTTGGACCTGGCAGCCCACAGAACCCTGCCTAACACAACAGGAGGACTATGCTGTCTGCTTCCTTGACCTTGTACCTGGCCGCACATGAGTTGAAGGACTTCCAGTATATTAACTGTTCTGCAGAAGTGAATTGAACTGAACCCTCTGTACTGCTGTGTGGACCATAAACATATCTTTTGAACAGCTGTAGGTCATAAGATTGCTGTTATATTCCTTCTCACTGTGTAAATGTGTGCGTAAATATATATGTATATATACAAATTATGTGTCCTGGTTTCGTTTCTCTAGAGAATCCTGCCTAACACAGAGAGAAAAGACTGAAGTTGCTAGGATTTTGTCCTGCTTGGATCCACAATCAAGGCTCATGGAAGCAGTAGTTAAGAGATCGAAGGATGCACTACCTTTGGTACATCTGCTGCACCAGACCTCTTTTTTTGAAGTGCTGAAAAACCAGGGTGTTATTTTGAGGACCAGGATGCACCTGACCCAAGTCATGGCATTTTCAGTCATCACATCCTCATGAATATTGAGCATTGAATAAGGAAGATCGAAGAAGAATTAATGCAGTTGAATTATGGTGTTGATTAAGAATATGAAAGCACCATGGAATGGTAAAGGAACAAACCTCTCTCTCTTGGAAAAAGGACAGCCAGAGGGCTCTTTGGAAGCAAAGATGGCAAGACATAACCTCATGTCCTTTAGAGGTGTTATCAGCAAAACCAGTCCCTTGAGAAGGACAGCACGCATGGAAAAGCAGAGGGATAGCCTGAGTGTGTGAGTGTGTGTGTATAACATAGAACTACAAAACTGGGGGAAAAATCTATGAAAATCTAAATAACTGGGGAAGTATTCTGCAAACATGCATTGGGAATCTCAATATTTTGTAAAGCTCGGGTCTTTCCGATTTGAATTCTATATACAATGTTGTCTGATCAATAACATCTCAAGCTTCTTATAGATAATTTAACCTCAATCTAAAATTATACATACTCATATATAGAGATCTATCTTTTATTTAGTTCTAAACATTCCGTTTTCTAAATAGGAATGCCTTATACCAGTAAAAAACACCAACAAAACTACCAATTTTCATTCTGTTGTTGTTAGGTGCCATCAAATTATTTCAAACCCATTGTGGCCTGATGCCCCACAGAAGGAAGCACTGTCCAGTCCTGGGCATCCTCTGACTATTGTCCCTGGGGATAAGCCCATCACTGCAGCCGCTGTATCAACCCATCTCCATGAAGGCCATCCTCTTTTTCATTGCCCCTTTACTTTCTCAGGCACAATGTCCTTCTCCAGGGACTGGTTTCTCCTAATAACATGTCAAAAGTATGTAAGACAAAATCTCACCGTCCTTGCCTCTAAGGAGCACTCTGGCCCTACATCTTCCAAAGCAGATCTGCTTGTCCCTTTAGCAGTTCACAGTACTTTCAACATTCTTCCTCAGCACGATAATTCAAGTTCCTTCATTCGTGGTACTTTCATTAATTCATAGGACTTTCCATGTTCCTCTCCAGCATCACAATTCAAACATCAACGTTTCTATTTTTTTCCTCTTTGATTTTTTTAAATCGTTTTATTAGGGGCTCATACAACTCTTATCACAGTCCATACAAATATCAATTGTGTAAAGCACACTTGTACATTCATTGCCCTCATCATTCTCAAAACATTTGCTCTCCACTTAAGCCCCTGGCATCAGGTCCTCATTTTTCCCCCTCCCTCCCCGCACCTCCCCTTCATGTACCCTTGGTAATTTATAAATTATTGTTTTATCATATCTTGCCCTGTCCGACGTCTCCCTTCACCCACTTTTCTGTTGTCTGTCCCCGAAGGAGCAGGTCGCATGTAGATCCTTGTAATCGGCTCCCCCTTTCCAACCCACTCTCTCTACGCTCGCGGTATCGCCACTCCCACCACTGGTCCTGAAGGGATCATCCGCCCAAATTGTCTTTAGTCTGCCTCTCAATGCCCCACTCTCAGGTGCAGGCGGCAGTTGAAAAGACTATGCTTGAGTCAGGCAAACTTTAGTCCTCAAACTAACATCTTGCTTTTCAGCATTCTAAAAAGATCGACTCGTCTTTTGATCGCTTGGCTGTCGCTTCCATGAGCACTGATTATGGATCTAAGCAAGAGGACTCCTTGATAAGGATATTAACATGGGGAAACGTTTGTCTTATTTTTGACACAATACTGCATATTTCAATATAATGAAGCTTTTTGTTCCAGCTTCTGAGTAAAGAAACTAGTTGGAAAATTTAGCAAAAGTAATGCAAAATGTGCCAACTAAAAACCTTTATTCCAGCAAATATGTTCTAAGAGACTTAGTTGCCTTTCTAGTATATTTACCAAAGTATAACTTGATAGCTTTTAAATATGAAATAAGTACACAAGTATAGTAAGACAGAGTAGAACTGTAGGGAAAGACTTCTGTGAGTTATTTTGCGTGGACATTTATACATTCTACTACTAGTCCTCCTTTATAAAATTTCCTGAAAAGTCTTTTGTGTTACTCCTCACTGAAGCGTTCTTAGTAAATACACAAGTAACTATCTCCCTTTGGGAGAGTTTAAAGTCTAAATTGATTATGTTAATTATCAATTAACAGGTTGACCTAATTAAATGTAATTAGTCAGTGTTGTTAATTCTAAGCAACATCCTCTGGGAGATCTCACCTTTTGAGTAAACTGGGTTAAAAAACCTAAATCTTCACTTATCGTAAGAAAATGAGGCAGCAGTCATATGTTTATGGTCACGTAACAATGGATATTTCATTTACCCATTTGCATCATTAAAATTAAGATTTCTAATGTAACCTTCTCATATGACAATATAGGTCTTTAGACAGTAATAAAGTGCTTCCATTGAGATCATATTGAAAAACTAAGAACTACAAAATCATGATCTATATTATGAATAGCAATCTACTAGTATAAATGGCATATTTTATCATTATTAATAGCCTCATGAATCCTGCAATGTTGTGATGTATCTTATTGACTCATTTTTATGTTTCATAATATAGTGTATGTGTCATTATATATGTAATATATATATTATATATTGTCTCCCTTCTTTGCTCTTGCACGGTTCCATCCCAGGGCGTCATAGGAAATAGTACTTTCAAAGAGCTCTGTCCCTGTTTTCACTTGTTTTTCTCTTTTTTGCTTGCCTCAGGTGATTAATTTACTGTAAATTTGGCTTTATTTACTATCTGTGTTCTGGAAGATGCTTATATCTTTACATAAAGTCTTGAACAATATTTTGCACTTCCAAAATATATCCGACAGACTGCTCAAGATATCAACATAGGTGATCAGCAGTCTTAAAAAAAATCAATCCATCTCACATTGTACGCTTCACCTGTCCTGACTTCCAAACCACTCTCTTTGCCCCCATTCTGGTGCTAACTGTTTCTTACCTGGACTTTGTCAGGAATCTTTATGTCTCTGGTTTCAATCTTGTTCCTTCTCCCCATTATCCCCCCTAAGTACTTCTAGTAAGGGCGTGGGTTACTCAATTGGAAAGTGTTAACCTCTTTTTGTCACTTCCCTCACCTTACCAAGAATCTAAAACTCCCTCTCCATCAAGTACAGAATGAAGTCCAATATCAACATTAGTGTGTGAATCCTGTTCCCCTCTGGACTACATTTTGAAATATAAGCTTTAGTAATACCAGGCCTTTTGTACTTCCTGGCAGTTATATCGTTTTAAGCTAAGTCTATAATACTATATTGCTAAATGCATAATATGTTCTTTTAATTTTATTGTGTTTCTAATGCAGATAATATATTATTACATACTTTTTGTAACAAAACATAAATGAAATGGTAACGATATACAGAGAATCAAAAGAAACTCTCCCTGACCCACTTTTTATTACATTCAGTTTCTATCAAGAATCACTACTTTTAAATGATACATTTATTCTATGCTTACTTATCATAATATTCAGAAACTATATATGTATATATGCATATATATGCCATTGAGTAATTGATAGTTACAGTGATCGTAAAGGAAAGAGTCAAACTCTTCTTTAGGGTTTCTGAGACTAAATCTTTATCGGAGTATATAAACTCATATTTCTTTCTCAGAGGAGCTAGTGGATTTGAACTGCCAACCTTGCAGTTAAGTCGCCCAATACTGAGCCACAGCACCACCAGTGATCATATATATATGAGCAAACACACACACACACACAAATGCAAATGTCAGACAACTTAAGTCAATTATTTAATAAGTAGGAAAAAACTCTTTATCTAGATATATTCTGTGTATACATAAAATTACATTCTGTCACTTATCAGTGACAGTAGATGGTACTTTTTTTCGGAATAGTGATAGTGCTCAGTTATTACTGCCCCTGTGGGTTTCGGAGACTGTAACTCTTTGTGGGAATAGAAAGTCTCATCATTCTCTTGAAGACCAGGTGTTGGTGTCAAACTATTGACCTGTGGCTACCAGCTCAGTGCATAACTTCTATGACACCAGGTGTCCTTAATCCCATTAGTAAAGTTATCTTTAGTTTAAAAAAAGTGTGCCAACTGTTTTGTTTAAAGTGTATGATGATCTCTAAAAACAAATCCTTATAAAAATATATTCTCTGTGTGATTAAAAGTCCAAGAAAAAAACGACTTAGCAGATGAATCAATTGTACAAACCAAACTCACCCCTGGGGCGTAGAGTCACAGTGACCCTAAAGAACAATGTGGATGTCTTCATGGAAGCAGCCCACCACACCTTTCTACTGCAGCGCACCACCACCAACCCCTGGGTTCAAAGCGGAACAGTTCGATGCTCAGGATTCATATCACTTAGATAAGGAATACGAAAACGAAAAGATCTTGTTTATTTTATATTCAACTCAATGTTGTCTCACACAGTAGGGCAGCAGCATCTCCTACAGGACAATTTGCTGCCAGTGGCATCATTGTATAATGATAATCAATGACTAATTCTGGAAGAAAACACCAGTCAGTTAATCAACATTGACTTATAAATGAAGAAATGGACAATCTAATATGTTATATCAAGGGCTAAGGAGATTTGCCCACATCTCAAGTATGAGTTTAATGCATTATAAAAGTCAATGGGATTCTATTGATTACCTGTTTAAAGTTTTATTACCACAAATTATTTATGATAAGATTAATTATCTCTATCAGTGTTCACATTAGATTAAAGGGAGTATTTCATGTCTAGGATAAGGTGTTCACAGACCTAAAAGAATATATTTTGATTTAAAGGTGAAAAATCATTTTTATACTATCACACTGATGAACAGTAATTCTATATAAAAAGTTATTTGATTTTTCACATCGGACAGTGATGCCAAATATATATATTTCAATATAATGAATGCTGAAAAAAGTATTTTCTATTATATAGAAGGAAGCATTGGTTCAAATTTATAAACTAGCAGAACAAATTCATCTCCTAGATGGGTTTTGTTTGATTTTTATATAATTAAGTTTTTATTTTGGAGATGATCTTGTGTGTGTGCATGTTTATGATCTCGCTTTATCCTTCTATCCCAACCCTTCCTGCCTAATGAGCTTCACCCCTGGGCAGAGGCCACCCCTGATGTGGTGGTTGATTGCGTCCATTGGTGCGCTCCTCCCGTATGTCTTTGCTCACCTTACGCATAGCCCTCTCTATCATTTGGCTGTATTTTGAGCACAGGAGTTAAGGTGATTTTTTTAATAGAGACGTTTCAAATGAAAATTTAAAACAAACATATCTGTACACACGAGTATCATTAGCAATGGCAACAGTTAGCCACCTTTTTAGAGAGAGGATATACTCTCCATCGTACCACCATTCACACAGTGCCCACCTACACATGCTCACTGCGACTCTTCACTCTTTCCTACTACTTTAGTGACTTCTGTGGACTTGAATTTCTCAGTCCTAGTATAAGTAATCGAAAATAAAAACACGTGCAATATATGTTCTCTACCTAAAACAAGATAGTAAATTTATTCCTGAAGAAGGAGAGTTTAATTTCAATTTCAGCTTTGTCCCTCACTTACTGTGGGACAGTTGTTATCACACTGCTGTCCTATTGGCCTGAGAAGCCTCTGAATTAAGAGAGTTTTTAATAATTTTGTAGTTCTAATTCCTTGTATCCCTAATGAATGTAATATTTTTTAAAATCTTAGTGGACTCAATTTCAATTTAAAATAGTTCTTGAAACTTTAACAGATACATGATACCTTCTTTAGACACTATTAGCAGGTCAGAATGGTATTGCAAGAGTTTGCACACAGAGCAACTATGCAAATATTTACAACTTCTAGGAGCTAGAGTAAATTTATTCTATGAATTTTAATTTGAAATACTAATACTAAGAATTATTTAGTGAAGTAAAACTAAAAGGGTCTCATAAAGGAATTAAACAGATCTTACCTTGACTGCTAATATTACATGATATCCTTCATGGAGTCTTACTAGTGATCATATGCAAAATCCCCAAACCAAAGCCATTATTAGGTAGATTCTGGCACCTGGCAACCATGTGCAGAAAACCTTTGCACTCCTTAGGTTTTTCATTGTTCTGAATTTATGCAAGATAATTTTCTTTTTTTTTGCAAGATAATTTTCTAAGGCACCTCTGGGTAGGTTGGAACTACCAACCTTATGGCTAATATCTGAGTTCTTGACTATTTAGATCTAAAATGGTCTTTCATTTGTCTGTACTTAATTTTATCTGGAGTAGCCCTGATCTACCTACTTTCCTCCACCTAGTTGCTAGGTGTTTTGATCTCTTTTCCTGGTTCCCACCTATCATACTTTAATAATAATTTCACTTCAGTTAAGCAGGATACTCGGGAATATTGTAGAGATCATTTCCTGTTTGTTTAACAATAAAGTATGAACATATTTTCTGTTTTGATTATCCCCTATCATTATATAATGTTTTATAGAATGTTGGACTCAACTTTGCACCATGAAACTGAAGGTTCCAAATTCTCCCTGTTCCAGGACGTCAGACATACCGTTTTCTCCACTGGTTGGCATATAAGACGAGAGCATGTGGACCAAGTATGGCCAACTGATATCTAGCCTGGGATGCTGAGTCAAAATAACGGAGGAATGGTGGTTTCAGAAGGTAACTCTCATGTTTTTCAGCTTTGACTTTGGTAGTGTTCACAATGGCAGCATGGCTATATTTTCTTTTCTAGGCTGTAGTATTGACTCTATTCCTTGCTGCCTAGTTACCTGAATTTTGTATCAATATTTGATCTGGATTTTCAAACTTTACTGTTGATTCTATGATCTATGAGATAGCTCCCAATAAGTTCCCATTTTTAAAATGTATTCAAGATTTTTTACATTTGCAGGAATACCAAAGATATAGTTATAGCTAATAATATTTGTTCTCAATCAACAAACACTCCACACACATGAACTTCCCTTATCCCTGACAGGATGAATTCAATGTCTTTTGTACGTCTGTCCACTAAAGAACTAACTGCAAGAAGTTAAATATGAAACATAACAACTGACGAGGAAGGTGTAATAAACGACTATCGCCATATTGGCGGTCTTTTATTGCTCAGAAGATGGCATGGTGTACAGCGAGGAGCATTTGTGTCTCGTCATCTGTGGGTTGGCCAAAATGTAGCTGATCTGGATTGGCTGGGGCCGCTGTCAGGTGTGGATCCATTCAACTTTGACAACTCCCTGTCGATTGGTCCCTGTTTGCTTCACATGCGTTCAGTCTGGGGCCTGAGCTGAAGGGCAGCACATGTCTGAGAAAAGCTCTTCTTAGAGAAGTAAAACCATAGAGGCACAAGAGGGTACTGGCAAACAAGCCACCCCCTACGCCGACGCTGTTTTCTGCTGTCCACATTAGTTTGCTAAGAAAAGCCAAAAGTCAAGAGACTGGGAAATTCCTCCATCTTTAGGAGGGAAAAAATGACACAATTCCCTGTCAAAGAACAAAGGAAAGATATTTTTGTGATCCAGGAGCCCTGATGGCAATGTCAGGTAACTATTTGACTGCTAACTGTAAGGTCAGCACTTCACTTCTTCTATATTTTTGTTTATTAAATAGTTCCATGATTTTGTAGCAATACTCTTTTACTTAGCCCAGTTTTAGAATTCCCTTAAGACCTTTCTCTAGGGGAAAATGACCATAGAGTAAGCACAAGGTAAATTATACTAAGTAATGTCAATTGAACTTTAGTATCTTTCTATAGTTTTATTCACTTGTTAGACAATAAACAAAAACAATAAAATCAAACCCTTTGGCATCAAGTTGATTCTGACATATCACAACCGAAGGCAGAGTAAGAGTGCCTATTTTGTTTCCAAGGCTCTAGATAATCTTCAGAAGTGGACTGCTGCCTCATCTTTCTCACAGAGAACAGCTAGTGTATTTGAACTGCTTACCTGACAGCACTGCAGCACTTGCACCCTGGAGCGCCACCTGCCTTTTCATCTTGGTAATTCTATCAGAATGACTGCCAATCCTACTTTTATTCCTTAGTATGTATTTGTTCTCTGGATCTCGGTTCTGCTACATATTCTGCATAATATCTATTCCTTTCTTATACAAAATATTTGTATTTTATCAGATGTAAAATAATTTATTATACAGTAGCTCTCTGATTTAATATCCCATAAGTATTTCTACTAACCCTCCAAGTTTATTCGTTTGTGACAGAAACTTTGTCAAAAAGGTTAACATCTAACGAAGTAAAATTCTATTGTTCTTTAATAGTATTTCTAATTTTACCTTTTAGACCATTAAAATGTTTCCAAATGAGCTCTTAAAAATTGATTTTATGTAATATTATAAATTCATTCAGAGAAGTGAGTTATTTGTTCTTTTTTCCAGTAGAGAGACCATTTGTGCTTTCTCTTTGTAACAGAATTACAAATTAACTAGCTTACCTTAGGATCTATGAGTTTAAGATGCATACTCCTTTGACACTTTAATTATACTGGGAAACTCCAACAGTGTTCTAATAAAGCCTCAATGCTAGAAAGTTAATTGTTTATGCTACTTACCTCATTACGTTCTTTTCCATGGTACATTTTGCTAATGCATTTCATTTGATCTGAGAAAAAAATTTTTAATTTGCTTTATGAAATACTTAGAGCCAATAAATATGGTAAAATAAGAATGTTATAGGTTATTTATAAATTTATTTTAGCTTTTAAGAATCCTAAACATTATACCACGTCCCTAAAATAATGAAAATAAATAGTATTTTGATGAAATGGGATAATTCAGTTATAGCCACTTGCTTAAATTTTCTGGTGTAGAAAACAAGCAACATATGCATATAAAATACAAAAAAATATTTTTTAAAGTAATGTTTATATCTATATTGTATCTCAGAATACTAATCAATTTTACAAAGAGTAACTTAATTTCTGGGAAATTGAGTGGGGCTTTTCCCTAATATTTTTGAATAATGCATATATTCTTCAATATAAATATTATTCAGAACCACAATGCACACAGTTTTTTTAATGCTTTATGCACTAAAACTTAAGTATAATTGAAAATATTTGCCCTTATTTTTCTTATATAAACACTTCATATATATGTTTTGGGAAAATTGTCAGAAATGCTAACCATTATGAATTACTCAAATGAATTAAAAAGAAGTAAACATAATACTTAAAGAAGATTCCTAATATATAAAGAAAATGATAAATGTATTTCAAATGAAGTTCAAATAAGCAGCATAGTCTATTTATAGGCAAAGGTCCACACCCACCATCGTTACCATTGAGTCGTTCCAACTCACAGCAAGCAGATTAGAACTGCGCCATCCGGGTTCCGCGAACGTGAATCTTCATGGAAGCAGACTGCCTCGTCTTTCTCCCACAGGGAAGCTGGTGGACTTCACCCACATATCTTTAGGTAAGCAGCCTGACATGTAACCCACTGTGTGAGGAGTGGGTTATTACTCTCCCCGTTTTGTTATTTTTGTATGATAATATTATTATGGACCTCTGAGGAAGTAGAAAGTGGATACCTGTCACTTTTTAAGAAATTTTAAGTTCATGAATTCTTGTTGGTTTATATGTAACTTTATATTATCAATCCTTAGAATTTTTTCCCCCCAGGGGAGAGCACGAACACAGTCCCCCACTACCACAAATCATGCAGTGGAGCTTCCCACATTTGGGGAAATCGCAGGGGTCAGCACACCCGGAGTGCAATGGATGAGCCCCGCCCTGGGAAAACCACCTTCGTGACCATGGTATCTCCCTGCCAGGTAAGTATTCCTTAGAATTCTTCAGGGAGAGATAAAGGCCAAATAGTTCAAATAATTTATATATTGTGCAGGTATCATTTTCTAGGAAAGAAATAAGGAAAAGTAGGTGTCATTTTAAATAAAACAATGGCTTTAAGAATTAGAACTTTGTCTTTAAATCCCTGTAAATAAACTAGATTTTCAAGAATATCATAGCATTAGGTCTTCCAAATAAGAAATGCATGCCTCTGGTGATAAAAGAACCCAATCCGAAATTAAGCTAAAAGGTATTGCTACAATATCATATATACTTTTATTAAACAAAAATATCAAAATGTAAACCTACTATTTCTCAGCATGTTCCTTACGTAGTTCCATGGTCTTCTGAAGCAGCGTTTCCATCCCTATAGTGCCCTGTGCTCTTCTGTGAGCAGGATGTCAAACGTTTGAGAAAAAACAAAGGCATCTCAATGGGCAGGAGCAGGGCCCCAGAGTGGCTGGGGTCTTGTGCTGCCGTGGATGCTCCTAGGACAACGTTGCCTCTTTGAAGAAGGAGCAGGTGCAGTGGTGGGATGGGAAACGTTCACTGACCCAGCTTTCCTGACATTGTTCTCACCGTCACAGTTTTTCATTTTCTTAAACTGTCTTTGTGATTGCATGGTTTTCCTGTGTCCCTCCAGAAAATCTATCAAGGTGACTCCTTTGCAGTCCGAAAAGTACCTGCCAAGACCCTCTGAAAGGACTCCTCAACATTGACGCTCCCTGGCCCGGGATGTCCCCGCAGAAATCAGTTTTGTTTGGACCTCGTCCTCTAAGGGCGTCAAATGAAAACAACTGATGGTAGCCGCCCACTGATCACAAACATAGCTTTACACCTATTTTGTTTGCAATACACCCAGACATACATGGGCTGGAAATTTAGTTAACTACCTTAATATAACAAAGGGGGATTAATTCTGGGAATGCAAATCTGATTCAATACTTCTAAATATTTCAATGTAATATATTTTCCTTTTTAAAAAGTACAATGTTTGTGGGTATATTTTGTTAAATGAAGCTTTGAATATAATTTTAAACAGGTTCTGTGAAATGTTGATCCATGAGGTTTGTTTTGGGGTTTTTTAATCTTTTAATTGGGGGCTCATACAACTCTTATCACAATCCATACATACGTCAATTGTGCCAAGCACATTTGTACATTCCTTGCCCTCATCATTCTCAAAATATTTGCTCTCCACTTAAGCCCTTGGTATCAGCTCCTCATTTTTCCCCCCTCCCTTGCTGTTCCCCCCTCCTTCATGAACCCTTGGTAATTTATAAATATTATTATTATTTTGTCATGTCTTACACTGTCTGACGTCTCCCTTCACCCACTTTTCTGTTGTCCATCCCCCATGGAGCGGGTTATATCTTGTTCTTTGTAATCTTTTCCCCCTCTCGACCCTACCTTCCCTCCACCCTTCGGTATCGCCACTCTCACCCCTGGTCCTGAGGGGTTTATCTGTCCTGGATTCCCTGTGTTTCGGGTTCCTATCTGTACCAGTGTACATCGTCTGGTCTAGCCAGATTTGTAAGGTAGAATTGGGATCATGATAGTTGGCGGGCAG
Organism: Echinops telfairi; assembly: GCF_000313985.2. NCBI lineage: Eukaryota > Metazoa > Chordata > Mammalia > Afrosoricida > Tenrecidae > Echinops > Echinops telfairi. The sequence goes on from NW_022103899.1 coordinate 13,462,777, forward strand.
GGGAAGGGGGGAGGGGAGGAAGCATTTAAGAGCTAGAGGAAAGTTGTATGTTTCATTGTTGCTACACTGCACCCTGACTGGCTCTTCTCCCCGCGACCCTCCTTCATTAAGGGGGTGTCCCGTTACCTACAGATGGGCTTTGGGTCTCTACTGTGCAATCCCCCTCATTCACAATGATATGGTTTTTTGTCCTTTGATGCCTGATACCTGATCTGTTTGACACCTCGTGGTCACATAGGCTGGTGTACTTCTTCCATGTGGGCTTTGTTGCTTCTGAGCTAGATGGCGGCTTGTTTATCTTTTAACCTGAAAACAAAGTCTGTCATTTTAGTTCTTTAAAAGTATTTATTGCCGATTAGGTGGGGGTTTACTTTGTAACTGACATAGAGATCGCAGAATAGTTTACCCTTCACCTGCTCCTTGATAGCTCTTCTTCCTCTTGAAGAGTATTGTCTTCCAATTCACCCAAATTAACACCTGTCACTATTTAATCCATGGCTATATCTTCCCTGCCTCGCCCTCCCCACCCTGGCAAACTCCAAATACTACCTTCACTACCTCTGTCTTTATCTGGGACTCATATAACATTTGTCCTTTTGTGATTGGCTAATTCCACTCAGGTCCATCCACGCTATGCGATGTTTTGTGGTTTTGTCATTGTTTTTAGGGATGCACAGTCTTTCATTGTATGTATCTGCGAAAGCTTATTTATCTGTTCTACTGCTGATGGGATTTTAGGTTGCTTATATCTTCTCGCGATTGTGAACAGTGCTGTGATGAACCTGAGGGCACACATGTCTGTTCGTGTCAGACTCCTCCCTCTGTATGATATATACCCAGCAGCGGGATAGCAGGGGCGTAGGTCTGACAAGGTTTCTTGGTATTGGTGGATAATTTAAATGATCCTGTTATATTACACTATAAATATTCAAGCTGTTACTTTAAGGCAAGAAGCACTGTTGACCTTATAAAATCTTGGAAATGAACATTTGAGAGAAGGGAATAAGAACTTCTAATCATCAACCTAAATTTTTCAATATAATTGGTGGTGCCATTTACCTTGAGAAGTGAAAGCATAATTCCGCTTCCCTTTGTAGTTGACATATGGAGGACAAGTAATTAGTGGAACAGGAGCCTCTCTACTTGGCAGTAACTCTGCAAATTATTTTTTAGTATCACAAAGCCAGCAATTCAAGTCCACCAGCCATTTCCTGCAAGAAAAATGAGGCTATTATTATTTTCATATCTAGACTTACACCACCCTGGGAGGAGGGGATGGATTATATGTCGATCATTGCTATCGGTTCCCCCTTGCTCCTGCCACCTTCCTCTTACTCTCCTGGTATCGCTACTCCCATTATTGTTTCTGAGGTGCTTATCTGTCCTGGATTCTGTGTGTTGCGAGCTCTTATCTGTACCAGTGTACATGCTCTGGTCTAGCCGGATTTGTAAGATAGAAATGGGGTCATAATGGTGGAGGAGAGGAAGCATTAAAGAACTAGAGGAATGTTGCATGTTTCTTCAGTGCTATACTGCACCCTGGTTGGCCCGTCCCTTCCTTGTGACCCTTCTGTGAGGGGATGTCCAGTTATCTACAGATGGGCACTGGGTCTCCACTTCAGGCCCTTTTGTTTGCATAGATGTGACTTTGGGGTCTTTTGATGCCTCATACCTGATCCTATCGATACCTCATGATCACACAGGCTGGTGTGCTTCTTCCATGTGGGCTTTGTTGCTTCTCAACTAGATGGCCACTTGTTTATTTGCAAGCCTTTAAGACCCCAGATGCTCACACAGGCTGGTGTGCTTCTTCCATGTGGGCTTTGTTGCTTCTCAACTAGATGACCACTTATTTATTTGCAAGCCTTTAAGACCCCAGATGCTATATCATCTCATAGTTGGGCACCATCAGCTTTCTTCACCATATTAGCTTATGCACGCATTTTGTCTTCAGCGATCACGTCGGGAAGCTGAGCATCATAGAATGCCAGGTTATTAGAACAAAGTGTTCTGGCATTGAGGGAGTACCTGACTAGAGGCCCTACGTCCATCTGCTACCTTGTTACTTAACATATAAATATATGTACATAGACCTATCATTATATACAAATATATTTACATATGTACATGCCTTGAGAATTCAAACTAGTTTGGAAGAAATAGAACTTAATTTGAATATAGTTACTAACCAAAACAGAAAACACATTAAACAACTTTTTTTTTTTACTTTCTTAATTTCATGCTTGTGCACTGTTTGGAAAATATACAACATTATACACAATATAGTTATAATTTTCTGAAAAATTATGCAGAAAAGGCTAGGCACTTTTAACCAGCAATATATTTGTATGGTACCAAAGCACATCAACCATTTTGCTCAATTAATAAGCAAATATTAAGACCACATTTTTCATTACATAAAGAGTGTGAGCTCTGACAACAAGAATTTTACCTTTGACTTGCTGACTTTAAAATGGTCTCCTGAATCCCAGCCAGACATTTTTCAAACTTTAAGTGGAAACTAAATTTATCGGGGAAATATAAATGTATGTATTTTATTTTTACTTTTGAATAGTATATTATTAACACTATTTCTAAATGTCATTATTCTAAATTATCTAGATCATTAATAAGCATTAGAAAAACATGATTAAAAACTTGGTTTTTCCTACTTTATGATAATAAATATCATAACAATAACGTTCATTTAAGCAAATCAAATATGACCAGTAAAGAAATTAAAGCATGCGTCTTAGAGGAAATGTTTGATAGCACATTTTCTGTGCTTCAGTTGTCACTGTTGTGGTGGTGGCTGTTAGTTGCCATAGGAACCCCATGCACGAAAGAAGGAAACACTGCCCAGGCCTGTGCCATCCTCATACATGTATGCCCGAGCCCCTTGCTGCAGCCACTGTGTCCGTTAATCTCCTTGAGGGCCTTCCTCTTTGAGTCCCCTCCTACTTTGCCAGGTATGGTGACGTTCTCCAGGGACTAGTCTCTCCTGACAACAGGTCCAAAGGATGTGTGCCAAAGTCTCATGGTCCTTGCCTCTAAGGAACACTCTTACCATACTTCTAAGAAGTGGCTGACCCAAGCTATGGTGTTTTGAATTGCACCCTATGCATGGGAAATTTGGACCTTAAATAAGGAAGGCCAAAGAGGGATCTTTGAATTGTGGTACTAGAGAATAATATTGAAAAGTCCCATGTTATTCAGTAGACCTTGGCTATTTAAGTAGTTAATTGTCACAGATTCTACTCTTCAGCATGGTCTCTGTAACCTCTAACTTTAGAAGTGTGCTCACTTATTGAAGTGTGATATTTAATCATTTATTCTGAGGTAGAGCCTATGAAAGTGTCATTTAGCCAGCATCAGAGCCTCAAGTTTCCGTCATCTTGATATGATAGCATCTGAGTTCTTAAAGGCTTGAGGTTAAACAAATGGCCATCTAGCAGAGAAGCAACAAGCCCACAGGGAAGAAGCACACCAGGCTGTGAGATTATGAGTTGTCGACTGAATCAGGTAACAGGTACCAGAAGACCCAAAACAAACAAAAATACATATTGTTGAGAACAAGGTGGGTCAGAGCAGAGACTCCAAACCCATGTGTAGACAATAGGACATCCCTTTACAAAAGGGTCACAAGCAAGTGATGAGTCAACCAGGCCCCAGTATAGCACCAATGAAACACAATATTCCTCTGGTTCTTTGAAGCTTCCTCACCCCCCACTATCATGACCCCAGTCCTGCCTTCTGGTTAGATCAGAGTATGTACACTAGTATAGATGGAATCCAGGTCAGATAAACTCCTCAGGAACAGAAATGGGAGTTGTGATACCAGGAGGGTAGGGGGAAGATGGTGGATGGAGGAGAGGAAAGGTGAACGGATTGCAATGAGAGATGCATAACACCCCCCACCCCAGGACACACACACATAGGGTAACGAACTACAGAAACATGGGTGAATGAAGACAGCGGTCAGTGTAAGATATGAAAATAATAAAAATTTATAATTTATCAATGGATCACAAGTGTGGGAGGGTGAAGGAAGGAGGGAGGAAAAAAAGAGGAGCTGATACCAAGTGCTCAAATAGAAAGTAAATGTTTAGAAAATAATGATGGCAACATATGTACAAATATGCTAGATACAATTGATGTATGGAATGTTATAAGAACTATAAGATCCCTCAATAAAATTATTTTTTTAAAAAAAGAAATGTGGAGCGCTGGAAAATACCTATTCATCACATAGATGAATGAATACAAGTGGTATCTATTTACTGGGTATCATGAAACTATTGAATTTCGGAGTGTGTTCATGTCATCTATTCAAATGCCATTATTATGCTAATGAAGACACTAAAGTCCAAAGACGCATCCATTTTTAGTCCTCTACAAAAGAAACACAGGTAACTACCAAGGAATAGATAATACAGCCAAACCCTTTTATATGGGCTCACATTAAACCTTCAACTCCTTTGTTTAGCTTGCTGAAATATACTATTGGGATTCTATAGTATGAGTGTTTTAGTCAATTTTAGCAAAATAGTTATTGACTTTAAAAGCAGATGTAAGGTAATTTGGAGGAAAAATAAGTTACACAAGAAGCCATAGTAATGAGCCTGTGTTAGAGGAAAACTGTGAGAATGTCAGTCATATAACATATAAAGGAGAGGTGGACAGTGAGGAGGATCTTAAAAATATGCAAACACAAGATAGAAATTTGAGTAGGGAAACTGGGAAAGCTCTGAAAGTAAAGCATGAAGACATGTATGTATGTAGATGCCTTAATGGTTGGTTTACATGAAGATAGATAGGGGTGTTAATTTTGCCTCCAGACTCTCTTTACTAAATCCGATTTTAGACATTTGTGAAAGATGGGAGCATGCATTGGGACCAAGCCCCCAACCCATTGCTGTGGACTTGCTGACACGTAACAAACTTACAGAGCAGAATATAACTAACTCCTCCTTAAGGCTTGTCAGACTGTCAATCTTTACGGAAGCAGAACTGCCGTATCTTTCTTCCAAGAAGCCTTAGTTGCCCTTTGGGTTAAGCAAGGGCTAGCTCAACCCGTTGTTCCACTAGAGTCACTCCCAAACCAAACTGAACTCACTGCCCTCGAGTCCTCTCTGACTCACAGTGACCCTGTAGGCCAGGGAATGTCTGAGGCTGTAATTCTGCCAGAAGTAGAAAGCCTGGCTTTCCCCCCCAGGGCAGCCAGCAGCCCTCATCCAAGGATTCCCCAGGCATCAGTAGCTGACAGAAAAAGTTAAGTGACAGTGCATGATTTTACATCCACTATAGATTGGGTGTGTTATATATTTTCACACAGGTGATCCTGAATGCTTCTTTGATCCATGTGAAGTTAAATTGGTGCAAAGGAATGCTATCATTTTCCTAAGGGGCTCAGGAAACCTATGTGTAGGACTGAACCTCAAAAAAAGGAGGGGAGTGGGGGCAGGCAGTAACATGTTTCCATCAGATGGACTGGGGAAAGAACATGGATTACTATCGTACCAGATACTGTTTGGACTGGATGAATTCATATATTTCACAGTGGGCAACTTTCCCTAGGGACCTTTTTAAAAGCTGAGAAGAAATTGAATGAAGCCCACACTAGCCTTTGCCAAACTTCTCCCAGCAAGACTGGGAAGCCTTTGTACCTACTCACACCAGGGGTGTGCTGCCCCATTCTGGACAAAGAAAACCTGGCCGAGAAGCTTAGAAGCCTCACTTCAGATACACTGTCATTCCATCTTAGTACCACAGAGAGAGGAGGGTCCTGGTGCAGAAATAGATGGAAGATTAAGAGCTATAGGTAGAGATGGGTGATCTTTAAATAAACATGTTGTTACGTGCCTGTGAGTCCATGTGATTCATATGAGCCCATGTACAACAGAAAGCAACACTACCTGGCCCGGCACTATCCTCACAAATTGTTGTTGTTATTGTTTTTAATCATTTTATTTACAACTCTTATCACAAGCCATCCATACATACAAATTGTCTCTATGTCTAAAACCATTGCTGGAGCCAATGTGTCAATCCATCTTGCTGAGGGCCTTCCTCCTTGACCAATCGTACAGAGACCTGGTCTCTCCTGATACCCTGACCCAAGTACTTGAGACTCAGTCTCCACAATCTTGTCGGTAAGGAGCCGTCACAAAGTCCAGTGCAGTAGGGCCCCGGTACTCGACCGCATCTAGACTCGACATAATCGGATTTCAATGTAAAATGTCGAGAAAATTTTGCATCGGAGCTCGAACAAAACATCGAAATCCGACCTGATGCATGTGATATTTGTAAACAAAAGCAGCTCATGTTTCGGTCACTCGGCGCTAGTTGGCATTGTTAAAATCTCTGTGGCTGTGTTCCAAGTGGTTTACTATACTTTTCTGAGTGTTTGTGGCTTTTTGCATTGTTTTTAGATAAAAAACATGGGTCCTAAGAAAGAGTATTTTGAAAAGAATCATCATGATAAGGAACTGGTTAACCGTGTTGTTGATATTGTTGATGATAATTTAGTAAACCCTTTTAGAAAACAGTTAAGGAAACACCAACAGCAGACCACATTAGACAGATTTTTTTTTTTTTTTTTAGAAAGCCAACCAGGTCCTAGTGAAGAAACGCAAAGAAGGGAAAAAACTCCTGAAAAGCAGCGACCAGTTGATTTGATGGAAGGGGATTCCCCTTCCACACAATGCCTCTCTCTCCATCCCTCCTCTCCACATCGGTGTCCACAGACCCAGATCCTCATCCGTCTCAAGGTATGGGCCATACTGCAGTTGTTAAAAAAAACTTTTTAAGTGTTGTGTTTCTTATTTAAATTATATTATTTAACTCTGAACTTATTTACTTTGAAATTTCTGTGTAATGTTTTGTAAAGAAAGTCAAGGTTAGGGTAAAAACTTGATGGTTGAGAACGGATTAATCTGTTTTCAGTTATTTCTTATGGGAAAAATTGATTCAGAATTCCACTGCATCGCATCTCAATGCTCCTTCTAGAACAGATTAGCATCGAGATCTGGGGTTCTACTGTACACTCTTTTTATATTGGGAGTAATAAAAGATCAAATCTGCTATCCCCCCTTGCCCACAAAAAATGAAAAGACTATATATCTTTACCTATTGCCTGTCCATTACCATAGAAGCTCCATGCTACATCCTGAGCACCTATAATAATAGCTGTAATGTAGTAGGTATAAAAAAATGCACATATAAAACAAATAAATGCCAGAGAAATGATACAAATCATGTCCCCTTTTTCCATTGTATTATTTTGGTGATAACGTTGAAAATCCTTGTTATGGCATTGACATTTCCTCATCAATGTTGGAGAAGCTGCTAATGCTTCTCCAACCATGTATTTTCTGAATAGTATTTTTACCTAAATAATTCTCATTCCCTAGGTTAGCTTCCCTTTCTCCTCTCTCTGGATTTTCTACTCAGAATCCCTTCCATATTTTAAATCCAAACAAATGACTAATTTGTTGGTGAAGTCTTTACCAGTATTTCATATTAAAAATGATTTATTTTCTCTTCAATTATAGACAATTTTGATTTCACAATGTAATAATTTATATCCCCACTCTCAGGTTGCATTTGCAATATCTACTTGATAGATATTGGACCTCTGTAACAAAAGTTAATTTTTAATGATCTTTATATCCACATCTCCTTCAGACAATCTAACCCAAAAGGTATCGTTCCAATGAATCAATGCTGAGTACATTTTCGCACCTTGTAGACAGAGGTCGCCTCTTAGTCATTGTTCTATCTACATTTCCCATAAACTGCCTCACCCTAAAGTTGTCATTCGGGTGAATAAACACAGTACATTATTGAGCAAAAATGTCATAGTATTTTTTATTCAAAATGAGTTCGCTGAATTGAAGTTATTTTACAAAGCATATAGATTACAATACTAGGTTAAGTAAAGCTTAAAACATCTGAGAAAGCATTAACAATATTCACTAATTACAAACTAGACAGCTAATTATAGTCATTAATCATAACAACGTTCATGAAAACGTCAAATTCTGAAGCATATCACTATGTTCTTTGGTGATGGTGTATGGTAGTCTAAACAATGCCCCAAGGATGTCCACAACCTCGTCCTTCATAGTTGTAAATGTATGAGGTAGCTTCAAAAAGTTCATGGGAAATTTTTGTTATCTACTGATTCCATTTTCCATGAACTTTTTGAAACAGGGATAACAGGGACTTTGCGGATATGATTAAATGAAGATTTTGAGATGATGAGAGATCACCTTGGAGTATGAGTGGCAGTAATGTAATTACAAGAGTTCCTTTAAGAGAGAGGGAGGCAAGAAGACTAGAATTTTAAAAAGTCAATGCAGTGATGACAAGAATTAGAGTGACTCCCTTTAAAGATGGAGGAAGGGACCCCAGACCAAGGAGGGCAGATAACTGCTAGAACTGTAGGAGAGGCACAGCAGATTGTCTCTGTTGGCTTCAGAAGACCTGCAGCCCGAGAATCCCTGGATTTCAGCCCTCTTCCTTTAATTCGAGACCTCTAACCGACAGAGCAGTAAAATGATGGATTTGCAATATTTTATGCCATGGTTAAAATGTGTTACAATGTTACCATAGCAATAGGAAGCCGTATAGGGTGTTTCTTATTTGTGACAAATATTATGACATAGCTTTTATACATATCAAGTCTCTGAGTGTAACTACATTTAGGTAACATGTAAATTGTGAGACAATTTCAGGTTCTTAAGAATAAGTATCACCATATTTTTATGTGACTATTAGTGCATTTTAAAGAGTTATTATTGGAATGAAGAATGTAGTCTCTGGAATTGTGGCATTGACTTTTCAAGCTTGATGAGGATTTTTAAGAAGATTTATAAAAAACTTAATTTGTGCCTCTATATTTATTCATGAGGAATAACTGAACTCCACGTTTTTTATTTATCTTTAGAGCCTAAGGGAGGCCTATACAATTTCCTGCACTTTAAAAATAAATGCATAAAAATATAGCAATTGACTCAGATATAAATGATTAATGCATTTTGTTCTAGGCTACAAACTTTCCTATAGATCTCAGATACTGGTTATTGAAAACAAGCACTTCCTTTTAAAGAAGTGACTCACAAAATTTACAGCTTTACTTATATGTAGAACATAGCTTAGCAATCCACCATCTTCCATAACAATATCAACATTTTAGTACTTACATGTCATGTGTTTATATTTGTACGATTTCATATCTAAAAATCTCAAACTCACTGCCATTGAATTGTTTCTGACCCATAGTGATCCATAGTATCTGAAATTTGGAAAGTTATTAGTTTTGTCTACACATATAATTTACAATTTTAAGCATATTAAGATATTATCTTGCTTGATTGTATGGGAACAGGAGATATTATGTAAAATGTCCTCGTAAGTATAGGTGCAGGTGAGTGCACTATTCAATGTGGCTCTTCTAGCTGAAGTACCAGTAACTCCCAAGAAACAACCTTTTCATGCACGAGTCTGAATAAGAAAGTGGGGAAAGATACTGATCCACGTGTAAGTAGTTATTAACAGGATTTACTGTGACTATAATACTGCTGGGTATAAGAGAGCCCTCTAAGAAGCATGCAGGTGTAATCTTACTACCAGCAAGAGTCTGCAGCCAGGGTCAGGAGTGGAGTGGGTCCTCTGGACCACAGATCCCCGCACAGTGAACCCCCTGGAACCCGAAGGAAGCTTGGACATTTGAGGAGGTGTTGAAGAGCAGCAACTGAACCAGGAGCCAAAGGATGAACATATCGGTGGACTCCCAGTCTACTCACTGAACTTCCTGCCAGTGAGTCAATTCATGCTCATAGCAACCCTACAACAGGACAGGGTAAAACTGCCCCTGTGTGTTTCTGAGACTGTAACTATTTATTTGAGAGTAGAAATCCTCATCTTTCTCTCATAGATTGACTGGTGGTGACCAACTGCTGACCCATAGAAGCAGCCAAATGTAGTCCTCTATACCACCAGGACTCCTCTTTGCACCCACATAAAAAATAAATCTAAATATATGGGGGCAGGAGGATAGCTTCTTTAGTGCAGTGCTTCTGGGGAGCTAGGCTTGCTATCCTGCGGAGGTAGGACTGAGTGCCTTCAGATTGAGGCTTCTTGGAGTGGGGTACCACTTGGCACTTAATTTTAACTGAGAGTAGAGTTTGCTGATCCAAGTACCTTGAGCTTTGAGCACCTATTAGCAGCCCGGAAAGAACTTTGTGACATGTCCTTACTGAAAAGCTGTATCCTGAACATTTCTCAGCTCCATATAGCCTGTGAACTTCCGTAATAAACCTCTTAATCATGAATACTGTCTGCCAACTTCTGTGTAGTGATTGCAATGAGTTGTAAAACTTAGCAAAAAAGGCAGAGTGTTGTATGAGAGAGAACAGAATAAGCAAGCCAAAATGGCATTGTACATAAAGGCATTGGGTTTAAAGCATTTTAAGGGACTCTTTGTTATTTTACAGACATAACCTGGGAAACTATGGCCTGTGTAATATACCCATAAATTAAGTCATGTAATATGTTAACTGAGTAAATTTGTTTCATCCAAATCAGTAGTAAAGAATGAATTATTAACTAACAATTGTCTGTGCCTATTTCTGGTAAAAACAGTCTAGGTTTTTTTGGTTTGGTTTGGTTTGGTTTTTTCAAAGAGGACTGAGGAGACTTCTCTGGGGAGTAAAAATAACCATTTTTATCAAATCTGAAGGAAGGGAACCTAACAGATAATAAGGCAGGAACTTTCCATAGAGGATGCATGCATAGGTTTAAGGGTAAGAACATATAGAATATAACACTACATAAAGCCACTCAACTGTGCCCTTGTGAAAATACTAATTCTTGTTAAACAAATTTCATATACCAGTTATATTTGCCACTTCGAAAGTCACACAACTATCTAACTTTTCAATGATGAATTTCTGTCATACTAACTGCCCTATTGAATAAGGCTCATAAAAAATATTTTTTCACTAAATTTAAACTTCCAGTCAATTCACTTCATTAACTTTCACTATTTTAGAGATCCATTTTGCAGTTCCTTTTCTTGCTTTTCAGCTCCATGGTTGTCCATTATCTTGTTTTTATTCTTCTCTTTTTATCATAAAAAGAATAAACCAAACAAAAACAGTCGCTGTAGAGTTTGTTCCAACACACGGTAACTCCACACGTGTCAACGTAGGACTGACTGCTTCACATGGTTCTCGGTAGTTGTAATCCGTTGGAAGTAGATTGTCAGGCCTTTCTTTTATGATCCCATTGCGTGCATTCAAACCTCCAAGCTTTCAATGAAAACTTAACCATTTGTGTCATCAAAGCAGCCTCTTCTACTGACCAATAAAAACCAACCATGCATATAAATCACTGTTACTGGTTCTGCACACATAGGGTTCAGTCTGGTTAAGAAAATTACACAACTAGGTTGACTGGTCCAAATCCCCACCTTCAGAGATGTCCTTTCATCTTCCCATCTTTGTTGCACATGTCATTTGGGAAACAAACACAGCGAGATAGGAAATTCTTGATCTCCCTTGGGCCAATGGCAAAAATAAACCTCTATCTGCACCCTATTACTTTTCTTACCTTTTCCTATGGAGAGGGGACCCTTCCTGTTTTCAAAGGCTCATACTTCTATATTTATGTATAATTTACTTCCGTTCATGCTACCAGCAGTTTTGCTACATTATGATGATCTCTTTTCTATTTTTCAATATTAATTCTTCTGCCAGGCTCAGGAAAGCCTCGGTGGCACAGGGGGTTGTGAATCGGGCTGCTAACCCCAAGGTCAGCAGTTTAAAACCACCAGGAAGAAAGAGACCTTACAGCTTCAGAAACACCCACGGGTCTATTCTACGGGGTCCCAATGAGTTGGAATGGACTCAAACCCAGTGAGTTTTCACTGAATTCATTACCCATTGAAAACAAAAATGAAAATGTCTTAAGTTCACCCAACTTAAACAATCATGTGTTGAGAAACAAAACTAACACGAAGATGTTCATGACCCTCACTGGGCTTTCCATCAACCTCCATGCTTTATTTTGATCTACAGGAACGAGGTATCCCTGAACTCTCTTATACTCCCAACCTCCTCTAATAACATTCTTGCTCCCTATCTGCTTGCAACACAAGATATCGAACTCTTCAAGTTTCAAATAACGAGCCTTCATGAAACGTTTGCTGCAGGCAGTTTCCTCATTCCTGGGTACTCTGGAAAGCTGGCCTGCCTCCTTCAGAGCCCTTCTTTCAAGGCAGCCTGCTGGGGCAGGATCATTGCACAGGGCTAACCAGTAGTAGTGTTGCCACTCCACATTCTACATTTAGGTTGTCGTTAATAGAGTATCCTGAACATACCAATTCAAAACTAAATTAATTGGATGAAAAAAACAACAAAGCAAAAGGAAAATTGTTTTACTTATGTCATAATCCAAGTGCCATTGTGCCTTCATCACACCAGTCAGAATTTGGTTACAGATGCCATGATTGTTTAGCATCTGATTTTCACTCTCATTTGACTTGAATAGAACATAGGTCTCTCCCTTGGCATAGAGATACAGAAGGGAAAGAAGCAGAATTGGGGAAGGCAGAGAGCTCTACAGTCGGCCAGAGGAAGCATCCACAGGAGTCCGTGCTTGCGAAGAAGAGTAAAAGATCAGCCTGCATCATCCTTCCTACTCAAGCTGCTCACTGTTACCTGGTGGACAGTGGATGGGCAGACTCCTTGCCTCTGGAGCCATGCTTTGTAGTGAACCCAAAGTGAACCCAAAGAAGAAGTAAGCCATAAATAGGGATATTTATTTTAGAAGTATCTGAATAGGACATAAAATGTGTGTCCTTCAAAGTGACCTTTTTCTCTTCTAAGATTAGTCCTCTATTTGATTTGACTTAAAATTTTTAATTTTATTTAAAAGTTTTATTTTGTTTTAAAAACTTTGAGCAAACAAAGACAAATGATCAAGCACGACACAGAAGAGGACTAGTCTAGAAATGCTTACTAGGAGAATTTCATGGAAGAGAAACAACACTAGGTATGTGGACCTCCTGCTGCCTGTGGCATTTCAGATGACCGCATCGGAAGCTGACAGGGAAGGACATCAAAAGAAGACGAAAATCTTCCCAATGTGTCTAATAGGTAACATCATGATAAACGAAGAAAGGATTGGAGGTGTCAAGAATTCTGTCTTGCTTTGATCCACAAATGATGTTCATAGAATCAGCGGTGAAAGGATCAAAACACTTCTTGAACAAAACTGGTTTTAGAGTATTGAAGAGCAAGAAGGTTATGTTGAGGCTTAGCTTACCCTTGACCTAAGGCATGGTATTTTCAGTTGCCTCATACGCATGTGAACGTTGGACATTGACAAGGGTGATTAAAGAAGAAATAATGCATTCGAATTGTGGTGCTGAAGAAAAGTATTGAAAGTATCACGGACTGTTCAAAGGACAAACAAATCTGTCTTAGAAAAAGGACAGCAGAGTGCTACGTAGAGGCAAGAATGATGGGACTTCATCTTGCAGATGTTGTCTGTTGTTGGAAAGACCAGTCCCTAGAAGAGGACACCCTGGTCGGTAAAGCAGAGGGTGGTGAAAAAGAGGAAGGCCCTCCACAAGTGGGGTTAGCACTGCGGCTAGGATAGCTCCAGCACAGGAACAGTTGTGAGGATGGTGCACAACGAGGCAGGGTGTTGTTATGTTGCATAAAGCTGAGCTTCCATTAAGAAAGAAGTGCTGGCGTGAGAGGCAGAGCCAAGGGTAGTGGCTGGTGGATCAGGATCCAATGTGTCTGCCCAGTTTGATTGGCCGATACAAGTTTAGCAGCATCAGTAATGTCTGCACTCTTCCAAGTTTTGTTTTGGTTTGGCTTGGTTTTTGCACTGCTTCAATACTGTAATCTTATGAACTAGTTGTTGCAGTTAGGCCCTCTTGCCTTCCTAAGGCATCGCTGGGTGGTACAAATGATTAAATGCTTGGCTGCTAACAAAAATTTGATGAGGGCAGTTCAGCAGGTAAAAGAACTTGAATAATTTTGCAGAAGAAGTCTCTTTGTAGCTTCATGACATTTGGCACTGGAAACAGTGCTTATTTAAGCAACAACAAACAGGTTTTAAATTTGATTTGATTTCATTTGACACACCTGCATTAAAATATGGGAATCATACTTCCGAACACTCATTTAATTGTATTCTGATGTGAGAACTAGTAGTTGCAAATTGAGGAATTAAAGATATTATCCCATTGGGTCATGCTTAGAAGCCACAGGAAAATTTTAAAACTTTTTTTCTGTCCATCTTCTCCTTGAATATGAATGTTGTTTATGAACATATCACTTCTTCAGTTTTCTTTTATCAGTGGACTCAAACAATTTCAGAACTGGAGAAGTCTTTGGAGATTCTAAGGTCAACAGCTGTCACAGTCTTGAAAGGGGACATATAGATAGATTGTATTTAATAAGATAAAAATTAAATCCCCCATCTTACAAAACAAACCACCAGTATAATAAAAAAACAAAGACCTCTTTGTTTTCAGAACTAAGAGAACTATTTTGTAAATGCAATGCAGTGTACTTGTAGATTGTGGTTTTGCAGCAGAAGCATGTCAGACAGGGTAGAACTGCCCCTGGGAGTTTGTCTTCCTCCCTCCGAGCTGGCTGGTGGTTTCGAACTATGGGCTTTCCAGATCACAGTCCAACTTGTAACCACTACACCACCAGGACTCCTTACCCCTAGGGGCAGATTTGTTCTTTAAGCTCATGATTCATAGTGAAAAAGTGAAAAAAGGAAATGTAAATATTATGAAAAGCATGTCTAGAAGTTTTAAGAAACAGAATGCAACTTTCCAAATCCCTTGGAACTGAGTTATGACAGATTGGGGCTATAGACAGTGAAATCCATTGCTCTCTTTCTCTTATTTGTAAAAACAATTTTAAAAGATTACATGAGAAACGGCCAGTGGCCAGTCAAAATGTCCTACTTAAAGAGGTTATTTAAGGAACTTTCCAACCGTTTCATTATTTATCTACTATTTATTTATTTACATGTGTAGTCCGTAGTTAAATAAAACATGTATCTCTTCCAAATCAGATTTTATTTATAAGAGCAGAATAAAATGTCTGTCCAAACAGATGCTGTGATTTTCAAATCCAGCCAAGGGAACAGACCATCCGATTCTCACCACGGCCCCGTGCGGTGGGGGAGGGGGGAGAGTGGGAGAGACGCCAGGACGTGTGATAGTGAAACACCGTACTTACACACACGAGGGGCCTTCTCATGGTGCGTGGAAAATAGAATTTTTCCCATAAGCTTTTAAAAGCCCCCACCTATGAAAAGGTCCCTGTAACAAGGGAACATATCTCATTACAAGAAAATTGTATCCCATAGAAGGAGCACACAATAACACTTTCTAAAAGGGTAGGAGGTTTGCAGAGAAGGGCCACCCAGTTTCCTCCAAACAGCCCCAAGTTCACATTATAATTACCTGACAAGCTGTTAAAAAATACACAAATTTAAAAATTCTAACAGTTAATTTGCCCGTGTTGGGCTTTTGGGCATATGCATTTTTTAAATATTCTGATTACATTTATAATGTACAGTCAGGAGTAGGAGAAAATAAAAACCAGACACTTTCTCGGGAGAGCTGCTTCTTGAGGGAGAGTGCAGCCGCCTGCAGCTTTCCTGGGCCATTCCTGAAGGTCTTCTGCAACGCTTTCTTTATGCAGGTCGCACAGTCACGGTCCCGTCGGCACTCTGAGCACTGTGTTTCTGCCGGAGCTGCAGTAAAACCGGAAAAGCACTCGGGCAACCGGCATCTCACTGCGATGGAGTCAATCTGCTAGCCGTCCTACAGGACGGAATAGAACTGCCCTGTGCGTTGCTGAAACTGTCACTCTTTCCTCTGAGCAGCTGGTGGGACCGAACTGCTGCAGCTCCACGCATAACCCCGATGCCATTAGGGGTCCTGTAGCAGTAGCCACAACTTAAAGGAAAAAACAAACAATCACACTAACAAGTCCCTCTACCATCCTACCTGACTTTTTAAGTAATTAACGAATGCCTAATTGATTTATGCCATTTCAACTTAGAAAATGTAACCTAAATGAGTAACTAATTTTCACACTATCCACCTAGTCGAGTGTCAATACCTTTACCTGGAAAGACTTTCCCCCCCATTCTTTGTCCAACAGAGAGAAACTCTATTCAGTCTTGTGCCATCTTCTTAATTGTGACCTTTGAGATCATTGTTTCAGATACAGGGCTAATCTACCTCATTGGATCTCCTCACTTCCATCAACTTAATTCTGACCCAGGGACCTTATAGGACAGAGTAGAACTGCCCTGGTGGGTTTCCGAGGCTGTAGCTCTTACGGAGTATAGAGCCTCATCTTTCTCTGGCAGATGGGATGGTAGTTTTGAACTTCTGACCTTACAGTTAGCAGCCCAAAGCATAACCACTATTCCACCAGGGATCCATTTCATTGTCTCTTCTTTTTTCCCACTAACATTGACATTATACCTCACTAAGCATAATGTTCATATCCAAAAATGGATCCCTCATGATAACATGCCCAAAGCACATGAAATGAACTCCCATTATCCTCACTTTTAAGTATTCTGTTTATTCCAGGACAGATTTTTTTTAGTTCTTCTGAAATTTCATGGTAATTTCAATATTCTTCACCATCATCATAATTTAAATGTATCAATTCTTTACGTCTTCCTTATTCCTTGTCCAAGTTTTGCATGCATAAGGGCCTATTGACATTCTTACACTTCAGAAACCACAGTGATAGCTCTGCTCTTGAACCCTTTAAAGAGGTCTCATACAGCGGATTTCCCAATGCGATTTGTCCTGTCTTCCCCCTTGACCACTATTTCAGTGAGTGTGGATCACAATGCCACAGAATCCTTGACAATGCCAGTCTTTCTCCATTAATTATGATACTGTTTATTGGTCCAGTTGTGAGGGGTTTTTTAATTGAAATATAATCTGTATTGAAGGCTGTAGTCTTTAATCTTCACCAGTAACTGATTCAAATTATCTTTGTTTCCAGAAAGCAGAATTATGGAATGTGCACTTCACAGATTGTTAATGAGCCTTCCTCTAATCCTGATGCCACCTTCTTGTTCAGAGTCCGAATTCTTTGGTTAGTTGCGCGGCATGCAGTTTTAATAAGTATGAAGAGATAAATACAGCCCTGACACCCACCTTTCCTAAATATAAAGCATGCAGAGTCCCCTTATTCTGTTTAAATAACCGTGTCTTGATCTAGCTACACTTCGGCAGGAAGATGTCGTGTTTTGGAATTCCCATTCTTCTCAAAGTTGGGCAAAGTTTGCTAGGATAAACACATTTGAATACACTTGCATAGTCAGTAAAGCAAGACTTATTTTCTGATATTCTCTGCTTTTAGCCAAATCTAATTAATGTCAATAAATTTATGCCAAATTCTGCTTCTTCTGAATCTAGTTTGTTTCCCACAGTTCCATCAATGTACTGTTACAAACGTTTTTATTATCTTCAGCAAAATGTTACTTGTATATGACATTAAGCGCTCACGTAAGATATAACTCGACTGAAAGCAGAGAATACCAGAAAGAGGTTTAGTTGTGTTTCATTGATTATGCCAAGGCATTAGACGGTGTGGATCCTCACAGAGACTGTGGATAACTGAGAAAGATGGAAATACTGCCAGAACATGTCATTATACTCATCTGCAAGGTGGACCAAGAGGTATACGGATCAGGATTCAGTTGTGCAAATGGAACAAAGGAATGCTGCATGATTTGAAATCATAAAAGATGTGTGTCAGGGTTGAATCTTCTCACCATACTTATTCAATATGTATACTGATCAAATCATTAGAGATGGTGTATTAATGAAAAAGAATGTGGCTGTATTAGTCTGGGTGCTTTGGAGAAACAAATCCACAGCAACTCACGTATAAGAGAGAGTTTTATGTATAGAAAATGTGCATTATGAACACATCACAACCCAATGCTGCACAAGTCCAACATTAACCCATTAACCCAACACCAGTCCACAACGTCCTCCACCTCACAAAACAGAGGCAATGATGCTGACTGCAGGAGGAAAGCGGAGTAAACATCTCAGAACTAGCAGGGGTCTCCACATGGCTGCTCCAGCACCCAGGGCTGCATCGGGATAGGTCCATGCTGCTTCTCCTTGGGGATATCTTGTAGGATGTCAATCTTGCAAGCTGAAACAGGAAGCTGCTAAGGCAGCTGCATCCTGGTGCAACCATTACAAAGCAAGAGACTCGAGAACTAGAAAGGCGAAGCTCACCACCCATTTATCCCTCCGCCTTTCAATTAGCCCCACATGTGATTATCGGCCAGGCTGGCACAAGTAACTAACTCAGTGGCCTAAGGATTAGAGGGAGGCCTACTCACATCCTGCAATATGCCTTGGTGAAAATGAGGAGGACTTGAAGCACTTGCTAATGAAGATTAAGGATTGCAGACTTCAGTGTGAATTATAATTCCATGTAAAGAAAATAATAATATTCACAACTGGACCAATAGGTAATATCATGAAAAATGGTGTAAAGGTTGAAGTTGTCAAGGATTTCGTCTTGCTTGAATCCGCAATCAATGCTCATGGAAGCAGCAATCAAGAGATAAAAGAAGTGTCGCATTAGGTAGACCTGCTGCACAAGCCCTCTTTAGAGTGTCGAAAGCAAAGATGCTACTTTGTGGACCAAGGTGCACCTGACCCAAGCCATGGTGTTTTCATTTGCCTCATCTGCCTGTGAACGTTGGACTTTGAATACGGAAGACTGTAGAAGAATCAATGTCTTTGGATTGTGGTGCTGGAGAGGAGTAGATGAAAGAGCCAGGGACTTATAAGAGGTACAAGCAGATCTTACTTGAAAGAAGTAAGGCCAGAGTATACAAATATGCTTGATATAATTGATGTATTGATTGTTACAAGAGCTGTAAGGTCCCCCAGCAAACTGATTTATTAACATAAAATAAAAATAAGCTTTCTATTCAGCTTTTTCACTTCATCATTTACTTACTTTACCTTCAAGATCAAATTTCAGCATCACTTCTGACATCTATGTTGTCTTTCCTTTTCGTTCATCTGTACCCTTGTTGTCTTACTACACTTTGCCAGCTAGTGTTTGAATGTCAGTGTTCAATATGTCAAATCTCTTCTTGAGATGTTTTTAATATAACAATGCTGATAAGAATACCAGGAGGGGAAGGGGAAGGTGGGAAGAGATAGGGGGAACCAATCATAATGATCTACCTATAACCCCCTCCCAGGGAGATGGACAAGAGAAAGGTGGGTGAAGGGAGACATTGGTCAGTGTAAGACACGAAAAAAAAAAATCTATAAATTATCAAGGGATCATGAAGGAGGGAGGGTGGGGGAAGGAGGGACAAAATGAGGAGCTGATACCGAGGGCTCAAGGGGAAAGAAAATGTTTTGAAAATGATGATGGCAACAAATGTACAAATGTGCTTGACACAATGTATGTATGTATATATTATGATAAGAGCTGGATGAGCCCCTGATAAAGTGATTTATTTAACATAAATAAATAAATACGACTTAACTATATATGTGCATCATATCTCAATACGACTATTGAGTAAACAAACAATAAAAAATAAATGTCCTATTTTATGCTAAAGAAATCTGATACTTCTTTTTCAAGGATGAAATTAAACACTGTATTTCACATGCTTGTCACAATGGTTAGTAACTGATGAGTTCCTAATAAGTGATAGTAATAAGATATTATTAATATTGGCTGCCATTTCATTATCATGAATATTATATATTTTAATTGTTTTTAGAGGAATATGTTACCACATTCAGAATGAAAAGTGGTTGTACTTTATATGTCTTCCCAAATTTAGCATTTCCCATATAATTTATCATTCCCCAAATCATTTGAGAACAGATGTTTTTGCCTCTAAAATACCTCACTTTTCATAGTTGATTTATATTTGACTTTTCCCATAATCAATTACCAGAGAACTTTCAAAAGCTTTCAGTTGCACTGGATGTTTTACGGGATCACAAATCTGATGTTGCTTTTCGCTTTTAGATCACAGAACCCTTTGAAAACAAGCCAGCGAAATCTATGGCCGTTTCCCCAGGACAATACGACTATACATGAAAGAACTGACACAAGATGAGGATGTTTTAAGAGTTCTTCTATCTCATAAGCACATAAGGAATTCAAGAATTCCTTACCCTTTACAAACAAATAATTCATATGTTTATTTCATTTTGAAATGTTAGATGACTATGTCTCTAATATAATTATGAGAATGTTCCTTTATGAACTTTTACCTTCACTAACTTCTACTCCTGTGTCTTTAATTCAAGCCAAAATAGAAAAAGGAATTAAAAATCATAATTATATATTAATGATCTATCTAAAAGTCATAAAATTATAATGAGGAAAACACCCTTAAATGAGTGTGCTTGTGTATTGTGTGCATGTTTTTAGTGTAAGATAGAGTAGGTGACTTCCTATGAAGTAGTTTTTTCCCCAAATCATATCTAATATTACTGCATTTTACATGTGATCTTACATAACAGACTTTAAGGAATGAATTGTTGTTGTGTTAGGTGACAACAAGTCATAGCAACTCTAAGTGCAATCGAAAGAAACAATCGCTGGTCTGAAGGCATCTTCACAGTTGTTACATTTGAGCCCTTTGTTGTGGCCTTGTGTCAATTCATCTCATCTTCTTTTCCACTCACCTTCCAATCTGCCAACCCCGATGTCCTTTTCCAGGAGAAATACTCCCTCGCAATCACGACATCATTGAAAATACTAAGTAATGAGATAAACCTTCAAATTAAATATTATCCTCTAAAACTGTAGTGCATGTAGTACTGCAGGAATATGAAAATATGTCAAAGGAATAAGGAAAAAATCTATACAGTCTTACCACTGCATGGAATTTTAAACGGAGCCATTTGAAAACACTAGGGGGGAAAGAGGAGCTAACGTCTCAGATGAAAAAATGTTAGAAACTTAAGACACTTCTTTCGCCAAGACTTGTAAGAGATGAGCTAACACTGTGCAGTGTGAAGAATGAAAATGGAAGAAAAGACAGATGAATGCAGAATCTTGGTCCAGGAATTACTTTGGGGGGCATGTAATTTGTACCATTACCGAGAGATACCAAACAGAGGTTGCAAACTACTGGCTATTCAGGCAGCAACAACCTACTTAACTTTTTTATTTACCATTGGAGTTTCAAAATAAATTATTCAATATTTCAGCATGATAAGGTTTCGAATACAAAGATGATCACTTGGTTTTCTTGGAAAAGCCTCAAGCTGAGCTAGTGAGACTGGCCTAGTAGTCCCGTGAAATATGTATAGCTCTCGCGGGAAGCGCCGTCATACAGAGCAGCAGCTTCCCATGAACTTGCACGCCCTGTTTTCTTTGCTTGATACATTTTCTTCCTTCTCTCTTTGGTCCACAGTCTCCCAACCACGCAGCCCATTTGCCTGTGCCCTACTCTGACAAGAATTACAAAGTGGCTGTGGTGTGGATGAATGCCCAAGGGGCATCCTATTCTTTTTTTCAAGATCCTTTTACTTGGGCTCTTACAGCAATTATAGCAAGCCAGACAACAATTGTATCAAGCATATATTTTTTTAAATCATTCTATTAGGGGCTCATACAACTCTTATCACAATCCATACACACATCAATTGTGTAAAGCACATTTGTACCTTCATTGCCCTCATCATTATCAATACATTTCCTCTCCACTTAAGCCCCCGGCATTAGGTCCTAATTTTTCTCCTCCCTCCCCGATCCCCCCTCCCTCATGAGCCCTTAATAATTTATAAATTGTTATTTTGTCATATCTTGCCCTGTCCGACGTCTCCCTTCACCCACTTTTCGGTTGTCCGTCCCCCAGGGAGGAGGTCACATATAGTTCCTTGTAATCGGTTCCCTCTTTCCAGCCCACTCTCCCTCTGCCCTCCCAGTATTGCCACTCACACCACTGGTCCTGAAGGGATCATCCGCCCTGGGTTCCCTGTATTTCCAGTTCCTATCTGTACCAGTGTACTTCCTCTGGTCTAGCCAGACTTGCAAGGTAGAATGCGCATCATGATAGTGGGAGCGGGGAGGAAACATTTAGGAACTAGGGGAAAGTTGTATTTTTCATCATTGTTACATCGCACCCTGACTGGCTCATCTCCTCCCCGAGACTCCTCTGCAAGGGGATCTCCAGTGGCCTACTAATGGGCTTTGGGTCTCCACTCCGCACTCCCCACCTCATTCACTATGGTAAGATTTTTTGTTCTGATGATGCCTTATACCTGATCCCTTCGATATCTCATGATTGCATAGGCTGGTGTGCTTCTTCCATGTGGGCTTTGTTGCTTCTGAGCTGTATCAAGCATATTTATACATATGTTGCCATCATTATTTTCTAGACGGTTACTTTCTATTGAGCCCTTGGTATCAGCTCCTCTTTTTTCTCTCCCATCCCCACTTGTGACCCCATGATAAATTATTATTATTTTCATATCTTACACCACTGCTGTCTCCCCCGACAATTTCTGTTGTTCATCCCCCTGGAGGGGGGAGGGTGTATGAGGTTATGTGTAGGTCATTGCAATCAGTTCCCCCTTCCTCCCTTTCTCTTCCCACCTTCCCCCTAACCTGGTATCACTACTCCCGTTCCTGTTCCTGGATTGTGTGTGTTGTGAGCTCTTGTCTCTTATCTGTACCTGTGCACATGCTCTGGTCTAGGGGGGCGAGAAAGTCTCGAGGAACCAGAGGAACGTTGTGTGTGTCACCAGTGCTTTTCTGCACCCTGGTTGACTCATCCCTTCCTTGTGACCCTTCTGTGAGGGGATGTCTCATTGTCTACAGATGGGCTTTGGGTCTCTGCTCCAACCCCCATCGTTCTCACGATATGGTTTTTTGTTTGTTTGGTTTGGTTTTTCTGATGCCTGTTACCAACCCCCATCGTTCTCACAATATGGCTTTTTGTTTGTTTGTTTTGGTTTTTCTGATGCCTGTTACCCAATCCCGTCGACACCTCATGATCGCCCAGGCTGGTGTGCTTCTTCCATGTGGGCTTGTTGCTTGTCTGCTAGATGGCCGGCTTGTTTAACTTCAAATATTTAAGACCAGATGCTATATCTTTTGATAACCGGGCACCATCAGCTTTCTTCACCACATTTTCTTATGCACCCATTTTGTCTTCAGAAATTTTGCCAGGAGGGTGAGCATCACAGAATGCCAGGTTGTTAGAACAAAGTCTTTTGGCATTGAAGGAGGGCATGAACAGAGGCTAGAAGTCCATCCACTACCTCAGTGTATTGCCATATAAATATATGTACCTAGGCCAATACCACTATTTTTATGAATTAATGCGTTTACATATGTACACACCTATGTTTATACCTCTATCCCTAGCTTTGCTTCCAAGATCCTTCCTCTGCTTCCTTTTATCTTCCCTTCCCCCTGCCCCACCATCATGCTCGCCCTTCTTCAGCCTCTTAGTAATTCCTCTCAGCTAGTTTGCTGTTGCTCCAACATCCCCAGGATCTCTACGTCCTCCTTGTTGTTGATTTTAATTCCCTAGTTTTCCCCAGTCTATGGTGTTGTTTGCTCATTGCTCCCTTCCCCCACCTCCTTCTCCCGCTAAGTCCCTCTGGGACAATCGGTCCATCGCAGTCCCCTCACGCTTTCTTGCCATGCCTATCTTATATAAGTAGGCAACCCACAATAACATAGACCCAACAAAAGATTGAAAAAAAGGCAAAAAAGACAACAACTTCATTCCAAGTCTGCCTGCTGACTTTTATGACTATCTCCCAACTGGTCCAGGGGGAATTCTGGGAATTGCCCCTCCTAGGCTGAAGTCTATTTGGGGGGCTCCTCAGAGGCTTTGTGGCTTGGCTTTGCTCCCATTGCTGAAGTGGTACATTCCCTTCTTGGTTGGCCCTGCTGCAGGGGTTCAGAAGGGAGCTCGGCTGGTTCTTCTCTGTGCTGGCTTCACGTCGGTTAGTGCTTCACTCTTGACAGTTACGGCATTTCCTGTGCCTACTTCTGCAACATGGCAAAACTGACCAAGTCCCAAGTCAGCATGCTTTATACCTTATTTGCATGCTCCCACCTAGACATTTGGTGTGAATTATAAAGCATATGGATAGAAAATCAATATCAAGTAATTTCATTCCATGGTATCAACTTGTAAAACTGATTTGCTTTGTTATTTTTTTGGTTCAGGGAAAATATAGGAAAATCTAAATAATAACTATCTGGAACAATAGTATTCAATAATATTTCACATACTTTAATTTCCGGATATTTTTAAAAATTAAAGCATTATATAAAGAACATAATAGCACCAAATTCAGTGTTTTGAGTAAACAGTTTTTAATAATGCTTTAAGCATTTATCACATTTGTTAGTATGTGATGCAACTTTGATTTTATTGGATTCTTTGTGATTTTCTTTAGGTTTCCATAGTCCAATGACTCATTGGTTATTTAAGAAAAAATTAAACCACACAGTTTTTCAGGTTATAAAAGATTAAAACTAGGTTTTTGTGGACTACAGTTATATAACATATGTAAACTTTTTCACCAAAAAGATCTATAATAAATGCTCAGATCATAGCAATTGACAACTTCATTATTCTCACTAAAATAACAGTTAAAATGGTTATTGATTGAATTGTTGAGATAATTATCTACTTGATGGCAGTGAGTTTCAGTTTGAATTAGAGTGATAAAATTATTTTGTTGTTTTGTCTGATTTTACAATATTAATTGCATTTTCATATTAAAACTTTTTTAATACAAAAAAAGGAGGGAATATAAGCACTCCTAAAATATCTGTGCTCTAGGTAATTAGCAAACATCATCCTTTACCCTGTCATTAAGGGTAGGATTGTTTGATTTCTAACTGATACATCCCTTAGGTAGAATGTTTTGTTTTGTTTACAACTGATTTATCTATGTCTTTAAAGTATTACTTTGAATAATTTATGTGCTTTAGATTTTCATTGCATTTTTAAAGTTGATGAAAGAATAAATTGTATTTTCTATGTGGCTTACTGAAATGATAACTCAATGTCATTTTTTTTAATTCCAGGGACGATTCATCATATGTTATCACCAGGAAAATAATATTGATATATAATCTGTGTAAGATTGTACATTCCAAGCATTTATCACTATCCACTAACAGAGAGAGGCCAAAGAATTTCTGGGGAAGGCATGATGTTGTCACCAGTTTGGTCCCAGCATCATCGCAGAGCCTCCACATCTGCACTTCCTATCATATCATTGGGAAAATTTGCTGACTGGTTCTAACACTCAAAGCTACCACTATTTGCTACCGCCCTCTCATAGCTAAGAAAGAAAGAAAGAAAGGAAGAAAGAAAGAAAGACAGGAAGGAAGGAAGGAAGGAAGGAAGGAAGGAAGGAAGGAAGGAAGGAAAGAAAGAAAGAAAGAAAAGAAAGAAAAAATATCAAACTAATTTATCTTTGTTCATTGCAAGAAAAATAGAAAAATCACATTAATGTCTATCTGGGACAAAAATGTTCACATTCTTTAATTCCCTGATAATGTCTTTGTAAAATTTGAGCATTATTTCAAGAACTATTTCAACTCATAGTGGCCCTCTAGGACAGGATAGAACTTCCCCTGTGGTCTTCCAAGACTGTAACTCTTTCTCAAAGCAGAAAGCCTCGTCTGTCTCCCTCAGAGTGGCTGGTGGTTTCGAATTGCTGACTGTATGGTTGGCAGCCCAACACAGAACCACTATGCCATGAAGGCTGATCTAAATAGAAAATAGAAAAATAAGAGAAAGATAAGAAAGGAGGATGAAAGAATGAATGATCACGTAGCAAGTGTTCTTATACATAAGGTAGAGGAATCCTAGAAATTGAATTTCTTTCTTGCATTGGTTTGTCTGTGTCTTTTCCCATATTGCTTTGTTTGTATCCTATTCAAGAAAGCATTGCTAGTAAGTCAATTCTGACATAGAGTGACCTTATGAGATGATAGAGTATGACTCTCTTTGGGTTTCCAAATCTATAAACCCTTGCAGGAATAGAAAATCTCATCTTTATCTAGCCCAATTTAGAAATCTCAAACTCACTGCCATTGATTCCATTCCAAGTCATAATGACCCTATAGAACATGGTAGAACTCATAGAGACCCTATAAGACAAAGCAGCTTTATAGGACAGAGAGGTTGCTGGTGGCTTCAAACTGCTGATCTTGTAGTTAGCAGCCAAACAGCCCAACACATATCTAGATAGATAGATAGATAGATAGATAGATAGATAGATAGATAGATAGATAGAGATAGAGACATGCAAGGATTCATTGTATCCCATTAGACTCAGTATATTCCAATAGCTTGACTCTGTACCAATATGGAGGGAAAAGTTTCTTAGCTAATAAAACATACAGGAACGATTGCAAAGTGTGTGGAAGCCAAGTTTGTTCCTGTGTTTTGTGCTTTCATCCTTTATCAATAAAACAAGTATATGTGGGATTGAATTATGTTTTATACCTTGTAATACTGACTGATAGTAAGAAAGATGAACTGACCATGTCTTTCCCATTTGAGTCAATGAAATATTTATTGTTCTTAATAAAATACTTCTTGTTTTTCTTCAAACAAACATTGTGACTACCTGTGGACCATAAATTATGTTTGAAAAGAGGAAACCAATTGCATAATCTCTTTAAGCCAAACTTTAAAAGTCTACTGCATCAAATTGTGACAGTATTTGACAATTATTTGATCTTAAACTGACACAAAAACCACAAATATTTTCTCATTTACAAAGTTTATGGATAAATAAACTGAAAATAGCCTTAAAATATACACTTTGTACAACCTCATCTGCTGAATTTGTTTTTTATGCAATTTTATCATAAAAAATAAATTTTAAAAATGCACTGTCATTAAGTCAATGGTGACTGACGGAAGTCCTATAGGACAAGACAGCACTGCCCCTTTGAATTTTCCAGACTAACATTCTATGGGAGTGAAAAGTCCCTTCTTTCTACCTTTGCTTAGCAGCCCGACACATAACCACTATGTCACCGGGGCTCCTCTGACTAAATCATAGGTCTGTGTAACCGTGTGTGCGTGTTGGGGAAGCAGTTGGGAGATAGAAGAGGATGGTCAAAGACTTGTGCAACATTGTCATGCCTTTCATACTTGGGGAGAATCCCTGGTGTTGTAGTGGTCACAGCTGCAAGGTCAGCAGTTCAAAACCACCAGCAGGTCCATTGTCATGTAGGGTGATTATGTCCCATATGATCTCTATGAGTTCTACCCTGTTCTACAGGGTCATTATGAGTTGGATAGACTCAGCAGTGAGTTTAAGTTTTCTTAATATGTTAGCTTCCATTCATACTTGTTTTTCACTGTTCTTTGTGTTTCAAACCCTGCACTACCAAGTATCTGGGTCGGAGGACATAGTTGTGAAAAAAGGTAGGTATGGTTGGTACTATCATATATTTTAAAAATTAATGAAAAACATACCTCAAATAAATAGACAGGTAGTCACTTTACAAAACAAAACTTGTTTATGCAGAACCATATCATGAGGTAGTATATGATTACGAGCCAATGGTATTGAAAGACAAAGTCCAAAATGCATGGAAGGTTCTGGCAAGAAACAAGACTCTAGGAATTGGCTGCATAGTCACTGTAATGGTTCAACAGACGCAGTCATGGAGTTGCTCACTCCTCTATGCCAAGACCCTTGGAAGACAGCTACATGGTCAGCTGATGGGAAAGGATCCATATTCACGTCCTGACAAAAGAAGATGAGCTAATAGAATGGAGAAATAATCAGAAAATATCTTTAATATTACACGCAAGTAACTTTTTTTTGAAGAAAATTCAAAAAATGGTGCAGTGACACACTAAAAAGGGATTTTTAGAAATACAGGCCAGATTTTAGACAAGTACATAGAAATAGTGATGTGATTGTTGGCTGAAAGAATAAATGGTCTGAAAATGTGTATGTACTTTATTGAATATGCAAAGGTATGTTCGTGAAAAATTATAGGCAAGATTGTAAAGATGAGAATTCCAGGACACTTATTCTGTTTGCCTGTACACATGCTCAACTCAATGGCAGTGAATTTAGTTTGTTTGGTTTTTGTACTTAAAACAAGAGGAATATTGTGTGGTTTAAAATCAAGAAAAGAGTATGCCAATATTGCAGTCGATTATTTTTTTAGAGTTCCCATTCTTCTCAAAGCTGTAAATAGTTTATTATGATCCACAGAGGTGAATGCCTTTTCATAGCCAATGAGGTGCGAGTGAACATCTTTCTGACATCTCTGCTTTTAGACATCAAGTTCCATCTGACATCAGCAACGATAGCTCTGATGCTACGTCTTTTTCTGAATCCGGCCTGAACTTCTGGGTGCTCCCTGTCAACAGACTGCTGCAACCCTTGTTGCATGATCTTCAGCAAAGTTTACTTGCATGTGATATCAATGTTATTTTCTATCATTTGAGCCATCTTCCGGGTCACCTTTCTTTGGAATAGGCACAGATATGGCTCTCTTCCAGTGAGTTGGCAGAGTTAACATCTTCCAGATTTCTTGGTATAAATAAATGAGTGAGTGCATATAGTGCTTCATTTGGTGGTTTAAACCTTTGAATAGGTATTTCATCAATTTCTGGAGTCTTGTTTTTGGCTAATGTTCTCAGAACAACTTGAATTTCTTCCTTCAGTACCATTCGTTCTTACTATATGCTACCTCCTAAAGGGGGGTTGTGGGCTACTCTTATTTAAACAGATTCAGTGGGAAGACCTCTCTGGTTTTGATTGTCTATATTTGCCTTTTGCTCCTCGACTTGCCATATTGCTTACTCACTCGGGAAGCTATCAGTGGCCTCCAACGTTGGACTAACTTGACTTAACAGCCACAAGCTTGCCTGATTGCCTGATTAATTCTTCCTGGTTCCTGGTGGGAACTACATGAGTCAGGAAATGCCAAGAGCCTGACTTGCTAGCCTGGCTTCCTTCACTTTGGCCTCTGTTGGGAAATGAACTTCCTGACCATCACAATATAAAATGATAACAAAAGATAATTGATCAAGGATACACGGGGGTGGGAGCGGGGAGAGGAGGAAAAAGGAGAAGCTTATACCAGGGACTCAAGTAGAAAATGTTTTGGAAATGAAGCTGGCAACATATGTACAAATATGCTTGATACAATTGATGTATGGAATGTTATAAGAGCTGCAAGAGCCCCCAATAAAATGATTTAAAATAATAATAATTTTGTATCAAGATGGTGGCTCACATGGTTATACAGTGAACCCTCGCCACTTTGCGCTTCGACTTCCGCGGCTTCACTCTATCGCGGTTTTTGCGTAACAGCGCATGCTCTGTCATTACTGCCACTGATTGGCTCATACTGTACACGCTTGATGCCATAAATAATATAATAAATAATAAGTGATAATTGTAACGTCCAAAATGTTTTACTGTATTTTCCCTTTTTCGTTTAATAAATTGGGTAATACGAGTGTAATGGTGACTAAAGGGTGTTCTTTCATGTCCTCTATGCTCTAACTACGAAAATATTTGATTTACAAATAAGGAATCCTACTTCGCAGAATTTCATTTATCACGGTAGGGTCTAGAACCGATTAACCCCGATAAACGAGGGTTCACTGTAGAAGGTCTATTCTGGTTCAAGTCAGTGGGTCAGATGCTAAAATTGAAGCTTTTCCTCACTCACCTCACTTCTGGGGTTGTCTATCATTATTCTTATTCCATCTGTATGATTAGCAAATAATCTCAGAATCAGGACTATATAAAGTAGATACTGAACTATAGAAAGTAGAATGCATAAACGTGGCATGCATAAAGATTAAAGGAAGATTCATTAGTAGATGACACAGCCTTGCTTGCTGAGGGTCAGTGAAAAAGAATGTGATGGGTGGACTCATGACAACAAGGAGCTTAAAGATAGCAACAATCGTGAGCATGGCGTAGGCCCAGGCAGTGTTTCATTTGGTTGCACTGAGGGTCTCTGTGAATCAGAGCTGACGCAATGGCACCTAACCACAACAATGGTAATGTGATGATGGAGGCAGTGGGTGTAAGCATGGGACTGCGTACGAACAGCATCTAGCTGGGGGAAAAAACACCTTATCTACAATTTGGAAGGGGTGTAGGTAGAAATAATGTATTTGAAGAAGTGGCAGCTACTCACTACCATTGAGTCTATCCCTACTCAGAGTTGCACCTACAGAACAGAGTAGCTTGCTTGCGTGGGTTTCTGAGACTAAAATTTATGGGAGTGGAAAGTCTCATATTTCTCCCATGGAGCGGCTGGTGATTTCAAACTGATGAACTTGAGGTCACCAATCCACGATGCTACTAAGACTCCAGGGACATATAAGTTGCAATGTAAAATACAGGAAAAATCATCCGGATATTCTTACTAGTGGTTTGAGTGGCTTTTTAAAAAGTGCAGGAAAAGTAAAATTGAAATAGGCTTAATAACAAACAAGTTCACCTAAAAAATTATTCAGAATAAGTAAAATTGATGACATGTTCAGAGGTTCACAGAAGGGAGATAGCATAGTATGTACAAACAGACCCATATTGCAGCGAAGTCTGGATGAGACGGTGGGTGGGAGGTGTGGTGGAAAGCAGGCACCAATGACAAAAGGGCTTGCAAATGAGCCTCTTAGTCTGTTTCCTGCGAGTCGGCCTGTTGAAGTGGTTAAGACCCGAGAGAGGGTTGTGTGCTTTGAATATGCTGAAGGAAGCCTAAATAGTGCATTAAAAAAGTCCAAGTGAAAAATTGTGATAGCATGAACTAAAAGGTGATTCGTGAGGTTTAGAATATCATCTCACTTATTGTATGTGATGGATTGAGTGCAATTTGAGAAATATGTGAGATAGTGTTGTCCTCTTTAACTATTGTGAATGAAGTGAAAGTTGACAAAGCACATAACAGTTCAACAACTCATGCACACTTTGCTTCAACTCATACATGGCCGTCCCTTCAATGACACCTCCCTTATCCGACCGCCTTCCTGTGTTTCCCATCCCATTCTTCCTCCTTTCCTAACCCACTGACTGTTGTCTTTGGGCAAATGCTGCCCTTTTGATTTTAAATGATTGGTTATTCTAACACAGAGGTGAGTTCATAAAAAGTGACTCAAAGTCTTGGGGGTCTCACCAATCTCCATTTGACAAGTAAGCCTAGCGTCTTCTTTGATGTTGATTTCTATCCCATATTGGTCTCCCATTCTTCTAAAGCGATTCTTCCTACGGTGGTTGGTAGTAAAGGCTGGGTACCCTCTATGTCTTCTGGTCTTAGGTTGTGGAGGCTGATGCATGTGTGGCCCATCAGTCCACGGCACTGATTATTCCCTTATGTATTCCATCACTCTTCTTTCCTGTGGACAGAGAGAGACTGAGAGACCCACAGGTGCACCTTCAATTGTTGCTTTTAGAACCCCAGTCACTATTCACTGAAGGGGGATGTCTTTGTGAATTATGTTGTATCAGTTGACCTTGGCATCTCCTGAGACTGTGGTCGTGACTTCCCAGGCCACTTACCCATTCCCTCATGTTAAGAAATTTCCATAACCTTGTCCACCACAATCATGGATATGTTTGTAGCAAAGGTAAATACACATATACAAATATTCTCTGTCAAATATATATGTGTGTGTATAAACATATATATGTATGTGTGTATATATCAACATATATATGTGAGTATACACCAACTCTTCCTCCAATACCTGTTTAGTCTATGATTCTATACTATTCATCTATTCATAGGTCACCACTATTACAAGATTATAATATAACAATAACTTATTCTGCTGCCTTTAACTCTTGAAAAACTCCCACTGGCTTCCCTGCCTCAATCCCCCCACCCCACCCCCAAGCTTCCTCTGACTGTATATTGCCTTCCCCTTCAACTAAGTTCACACTGTCTACCCTCTAACCCGGGACTTTTCCTCACACCTCTGATAACTATCAAAGAATATGTCTTTTGGTGTGAAAACTTTTTCTGGACTTTTTATTACAGAAGTGTCACTTAAATTGTATGAGGCCAACTTTAGATAAGACACAGATTCTGGAGATCAATATAGGTCAAATACAATAGCTGTGGAAAGCAAATGGAAAATGCAACAGTGAGGGTGGTGATGCATTTAGGACACACACCCACAGTTAGGAACAAAGTGAGAGGGATTGGGACGGAGGTGGAAAATGCCATCAGAGAAAGGGAGAAAGGGGATCAATGGAATCCAAGAATACGCACAACAGAAGAACATTCAGAAAATTCAGAGGACAGAGGTTGTGGACACAGAAGTTTTCCTGAGCCTGAAATATTAGGGAATCAACATCAAGCCATGAGAATTCCAGGTATGCTGCTGCAAGAGTGCATTTCTACAGTGAGGTGGGATTATAAATCCCGGCAGAGGAAGCTGGCCGCCATCTGGAAACCAGGGTATTGGGAGATCATCCTTCGATTGTTAAATCGTTCACCATCATGGCAGCCATGGGCGAAGAAAGACAACGCAAACAGAGTTGGACATCTGGGAAAAGAGAATACGAATGTTCATCATCAGGGGCACATAGATTCCCACAAAGTGAAACAGTAGAATGTGGTTGATAGAAACAGTGTTTTATGCTTATTTAACTTCTCATGGTAACTTTTTTGTCAAGATATTAAGTCTTTAAAAAAAATCAACTGAGCAATAAACAAAACTGTCTATAACTGAGTTATAGGTACCCTGGTGCACAGGGGTTCTGAGTTGGGCTGATGACCACAGGTCCCCAGTTCGAAACCGCCAGCTTCCCTGAGGGACAAGGACAGGCTCTTTACTCCCACAAACAACGGGCACTCATGTGGGCAGTTGCACCCTGCCCTCTCAGGTCGCTGTGAGTTGGTATCGACTTGATGGCAGTGAATTTGAATTTTTCATGAGTTTGCATGATCGATATCCTATTATCCTTTTTCTTCAACCCCCCCACCCCCACCCCACCCTTGCCACATTCCCTTCTTTGCTTTCTCATTGCTGTTCTTGCTCTCAGGGGAAGAACGCAGGATAGATAGGAGTCCTTCCATCCTCGGCTAGGCTGTCCCCAGGCACCTCTGTTGTCGTATTGTTTAGATTGCATTATTGACAGTAGAAGATTCTGGGACAGAGTACAGAGGGCAGAGTGTTTATCAGAGGGTGTCCTGAGATGAACACCTTTGGCAAGAAGAGAAACTAGATTCGGTGGGAGGATAGTGAGGGGTAGAGACAGGGTGGCCTCCGTTTTCTCCACAGCCAGCTCTGAGCGAACATAGCCTGACAACAAACAGGATCCTGACTCGCACCTCCTCACCTTTGTTAAGTTCACTCCATTATTTTGTCTGTGAAGATGGTATACTAAGTTAAAATAATCATGATACTATATACAATTTTTGTGTTAACAAAAATTATAAATACTCCTCTATCTCCTTACAAAGGTGACTAATAAAAAGCATTTTATTAGCTGGTAATGTTAGAGATTATTTCTAACACAAATGAATGACTCAGCTTGAACACGTATGAAATGCATTGACCCTCAGCATGCTATGCCAAAGGAACTTTGAAATAAGGATGATATCTTCCAACACAAATTATTCACACGAACAGATGGGACTGGATACTGACACTGGAAAATAGAGGTGGCCTGGCTTGTGTTTTATCTCCTGGTTTTAAAGTACTTAGTACAGCCAAATAGTCTCAGAGTTGTTCTTTTGAAATTGTTTTGCTGTAAAGATTTTAACTCTTTGTTTTCATCATCCCTTCCACCACAAGAGTTCTTTGTGGGTGTAAGGTACACAGAAATCCAGAATTAGCTTTCTAACATAACAGAAAGCCTCAAGTGGGTATTGAACCTATCTCCCTAATTTGAGTTTTCCTGTTTCATTCTCAATCTTGAAGTTCACAATTAAAAGAAAATAGGACAGAGACAAAATATTCTTAGATAACAAACACAGAACAACGAATTGAACCTCAGGAGAGATGCAATGTACCAAAAATAACTTGAAAGTGGCCCGTCTGGGCTTCAGGGCACTCGGGAGTAGAGGGGCTGTTGTGCCGGTGAAAGGGAGTAACATTGTCAGCTGTTCAGGAGCAGCACAAAAAAGAATTGCTTGAAAGGCTTATACTCATTTCAGTCTATGAACTTATCTTTCCACACGTTCATTCACCTACATTACAATATCTAGGATGCTTACATCGCTTATTATTTTCTAGAGCTACACTTTCCAAAGAGTAGCCATGAGTTTTTAAAATATATTTTCATGAAGAATGAAGTAAGTAATTTAGACATGCTAGTCTTATTTGAAGAGATCAATAAGCACACATAGCTAGTGGCTATGATATTAATCTTCGCATCCTTGTAGGAGTTTTAAGGGCAGTTGTGCAAAAGTTGAACCCTGTGCTATCCAGGAGCTCCCAATGAGAAGAAAACAAGACAGAAATGACGTATTCTTGGTTAGCAAAGACTGAACAACTAAATGAATCTGAAAAGAGTAGCAAAATACAAAACAAAATAAAACAGGTTTGCCTTGGATTCAACATGATAAGGAGTGAAGGAGACGTCATTACAATCAGAGGGAATAACATTTGCAACTGCCCAGGAATAGCACAAAAATGTATTGCTCGAAAAGGCTGAAGTGTAGAATCATCTTGGGTGAGGTTTTGCAAACAGGTCTCGGTTTGTTTTGATTTGTTTTGGTGTTTTTGATATCTATAAAATGGGCACAACAATAGGGTTGGTTTTAAAATTTGTATATATGAAGAAATTAGAACAGTTCATAAGGTTGGTTTTAAAATTTGTATATATGAAGAAATTAGAAAAGTTCCTAACATGAACAAGAATTCATATATATCAACAGTCTTTATTAGCATTATTATTCTGGTTGTCATTTTCATACATTTGGAAAAACAATCAGGTACTTCCTGCAGAGCTGCGAGCAATGGCACCGGATTTGAACACCATACTCAGTGATCAGTGGGGAAACTATTCTATGTAAGATATTGGTTTAAATTCTGTTCCTTTTTGTTGGATCTAAGTGGTAAAAAAAGGAGAGTACTGCTTCTAAAAGTGCTGGCTGGGGGAAAACATCACAAACAATAAAGGAAAAAATAAGAATCCACAAAGTCAGAATGTTTCCTGATTTTTACAAGTGAATATATGTTTTCATTATTGCTTCTTTCTTTTGAAAAAAAAAACATTGACTTGGAAAGAAAAAACATATTAGAATTAATGAAGCCAAAAGAAAATTGTCCTCATACTGTTTTTTGGGATTTGGGTTTTTGTTGTTTTTTTTGCTGGCTTAAAAGAATCAATGTTAAAAAAACTTCCAAGAATATCCGAAGACAGACTGTTCTTATAAGAATTCTAGTTGACTTTTGCACTTCAAAGTTTGAGGGGGTTTGGCTAAGAATCAAGCATCTTTAAAGTTTATTCAGGCTGAACTTTTGAACCATTTTACGTTGTTCTTTTACTTCTATGCATTACAGTGGCCAGTTATTTTCCTATAACGAAAGTAAGTATCTGCACTAGTTTTTTTAACTGACTTCTTACTCATAGTAAGCTATTAGAGCATTGTGATTATGAACTCATCTAGCACTAATTTTAAAGTGACTTTTTAAATTATGTAAGCTATTTTGATCAGTGGTAGACGAACATCACCAACATAGAAAGCTGAGGCTCCCCTTTCTCAAAGAGGGTAAGGGGATGTGTTAGTTAAAGTCGATGATTCCTTTTTACACAGAGGCTGTCCTGTGACTCGGGAATTGTGAACACCGTATTAGAACTGCATGGGTAGCCTTCTTCTGGTTGTTCTCTTTGTTGCTATTGCTGCGGTGCTAGAGCTGCAGGCAGAGACTAGAGAAGCAGGGGCAGCCACACAGCTGGACGGGCAGCAGCTGTTCTGCCTGCCTGAGCAGCATGGTCCTCACAGCCCTTACTACAGCTGAGAGATCTTGCCCACATCCATGTCCTTTGCTTCTTTTGTCTGTATCTCACTAGTTGTCTACTGCTGCAAAATCAAGGTTAAGGGCAAATAATAAACAAAAAAAGATCTGCTTTCCTTTTAAAAAAAATGTTGAGCTCTTTTGCCTCAGAAGGACCCACAAATGTATATGTGGTCAGACATTGTTTCAATAGGCAGTAAGCAGCACATAATTTGATACAGTTTGTTTATTAACCCAACCTGGCCAATAAACACACATGGGTTTAATTGAGGGGCCGAGGGATAAATGACTCAGTGAGCCTCACCATTCAAGTTCTCAGGTCTCTTGCTTTGTGATAGTCGGACCAGGGTGCAGCTGCCTTAGCCAGTTCCCTGCTTCAGCTGGCAAGGCCCACTTCCTGCAAGACATCCCTGAGGAGAAGCCGCATGGACCTACCCTGATGCAGCCCTGGGTGCTGGAGCAGCCGTGTGGAGACCCCTGCCAGCACTGAGATGCGTACATGCTCACTGATTCGGCTTTCCTCCTGCAATCGGCATCATAGTGTATGCTTTGTGAGATGGAGGAGGACTTTGTGGATTGGTGTCGGACATATGGGTTAATGTTGGACTTGTGGGTTTGGGCAGCACTGGGTTGGGATGTTTTCTTGGTATGCATTTAACCTTTATATAAAACTCTCTCTTACACATATGAATTTCTGTGGATTTGTTTCTCTAAAGTACCTAGACTAACACATACTTGCATATTTTTAAGTTGTAATTAATTTCAGTCGTTTTATTTGTGATGGGTTGAAACTGGTTTTACATGCAAACCAAATTTAAGGATCTAAAATACAGCTTTGGATTATTTCACTTAAATCATTGACAGTGATTTTGCATGTCATGCCATAGTTGACGCTGTTGTCATTTCCATGTCATTTGCCAGGTGACCCTGTGTGTACGTTGAGACCTTTTCAAAGGTGTAACCTTGGGGAGACAGAGCTGGTGATCCCACCCACTCCACAGTCAATTCTGACTCAGCGTAGAACTGCTCCCTAAAGTTTCCAAGGATGTAAACATTATGCGATCAGACTGCCCCATCCTTCATGTGAATGGCTGGTGGATTTGAACAACCAACCCTTCCCTTAGTAGCCCAACATCATCCACTGCAACACCAAGGCGCCTCAACTTCAATACACTAATGATTCAAACTCACTGCCTTTGAGTTGATGGCAGACCATAGCAGCCCTATATAGATAAACTTTCTTTTAGGTTGGTGAAATCCCGTATATACTTGAGTATAAGCTGACCCAAATATCAGCCAAGGCACCTAATTTTACCACAAAAACTGCATTAAAAATGTGCTGGAAAACTCGGCTTCTATATGAGTATATACAGTAAACATTTAAAACAATTGTAATTAAAAACAATACAAAAATACATATGCCTTTTTATAAAGCAACTTATATAATCTTGGGCAATCTTTCATGAGATATATATTTTTATTAGTCACATTTTCATTTATTCTTACTGTATATATCTGGATTTAAGGAAGAATGAGATAATATTCAACTGAATAATATTGACAATGTTTTAAATTTATACCAGAAAGAGACGTGAAGTACATATTAAAATACAGACTAATGTGTTGGTTTTATGAGTGATTCTGCTATTCAGATAAGCACTGGTTCCACAGAAATACTTGGACAAAACTGTGTCACTGAGTGAAGTTCAAATGAAAGAAAGAGCAATTACTCTCCAGCACGCTTGGTAGAAAATGAAAACCCAAACTCACTGCCATCCAATAAATTCCGACTCACAGCGGCCCTGCTGGCACGGAGTAGATGTGCCTCTGGGGGGTTGGGGGACTGTAACTCCACAGGAAGAGCGGCCCCATCTTTCTCCCACGGCGCCCCTGGTGGTTTCGATTCGCTGACTTTGTGCTTAGCAGCCCAACTCGTCACACTACATCATCAAGGCTCCCTAGTGAAGTCGAACGTTAGGGGAAAGGGGGAAGATGCTCCAGGGAGGGGCTGACACAGTAACTGCAACAATGGCCTCAAAAAAAAACCAACTGAGAGGATGGCACAAAAGACTGAGTGGTGTTTCCTTGTGTTGCACAACAAGCCTCCTTCCTGAATGTTCTCAACTCTCTCACTGTCTCACTCGGTGGGCTCGAGAATCTAGCGTCGCTGCCTTATTCTGTGGATGGGACTTTTCAGTCTTGTGTCCCTTTAGGTCTTATAACTATCTCTGTATCCTGGAAGGTCCCATCACAGGGGACTTGGGTCCAAAGGATACAATTCCTCTCTTGATTGTGGTGAGGCTTTCCCTAAACACTGCTATAATTGGCTCCCTGTAAATTGAGCCGAATAGCAAACAGAACAATCTCCAACAAGTGTCCCATGTACCTTATCTGTGTTAGACTGCAATACCTTCGGCGGACCACCGTCACTTGATTTGCATAGTCCCACTCAATAATTTTGAGGGAGTTGGGATCATAGCTAGGATCATAGAAAAGTAGATCCCATGGTCCTTTCTGTAGTTCACCTGCATTCCAATTCTCTTCCTGGGTCTGCATCTGTGAGCTCCCTTTGAGTTAGTTTGGGAGAGGAAGGAATCTGGAATTGCACCACTTACTGCCCATATGTCAATGGGGGAGGCAAATGGGTGTCGTTAATCTATGGTAATCCATGTACTAAAGTCCATTATAGTAGAAGATGAATGAAAGTTTACTAATAACCCTGTTTCCTCGAAAGTAAGACATCCCCCGAAAATAAGACCTACGTACAGTTTTGTCTCTCGCTGAGATATAAGGCATCCCCCCCACCTCCCCCGAAAATAAGGGTTTGGATTGTTATGATGATGTTCCAGAAGATGATGACATGACTGTCATTGAATAAATGAGTAAATGTACCACAGATTGTTGTACATGGAAATAATGGTAGTAACAAGAAATTCCCAATACTGTAGGATTCACAGTTTGTCTGGTTATGCTGGTTTGTGATGACAACTGCTACCGTACCGTGTATAGATAATAAATTTCCTTTTTTGTTGTTCAACAATAAATGTGTACCGTTTTCTTCTTCATGGAAAAATAAGATATCCCCTGAAAATAAGACCTAGCGCATCTTTGGGAGCAAAAATTAATATAAGACACTGTCTTATTTTCAGGGTAACAGGATAGTTAAGCAGTAGTTTTAAGTATTTGAAAGAAAAAGTTATGCCACTTATCCAGATTATCAGTAGGTGATTATTTATGATCACAGGAGTCCTGAAGAAGGAAATAACACCGCTCATCAGCACACCAAATAACTATGTGTGCAGCGTGAACCCGGGAAAGCAGGTGCAAGAGTACCTCGGGAGATCCTCCTCTCTGGTCGCGGAGGCAAGATGTAAGCGGAAAATCAGGACCAACATGCCATTGTAAGTATAGCCCTACAGAGAAGAAGTTTAGCCCTACAGTTTACAGCCTTTGCACAAGCCCTGCGTTAAACGGAATAAGGAAGAAAAGAGGTCCTGAGGAAGTGACCTTTGGGAAGAAATCCTTGAAAGCTCAGATTTCCTTTAACACTGGAGGTTGATAGAGTTCATCCTCCTTTCTAGAAAAGCTCCGCCTCCTACTGATGAGAGGCCATTTAAAAAGCCTCACCTGCTACTAGGTCTCCTGGATGAATCTCTCCCTTCTAGCATTGCTTGGAGCGGGCAGTACGTGGCCCATCTCTGCTCAAGTGGAAAAGTACAACTGCTACTCTGCAAGGAAATGTCGGCACCAAGTGACGTATAGATCGTGACTTAAATGGCAAGAGACTCTAGAAGGCGCTAGAGGATTGACCTTGAGGGTGGATGCTGAGGAAAGTTTGTTGATACAAGAGGAAAGCACTCCTGACTCAGAATTCAGTACAGCAGAGCCCCGGGACTCAATATAATCGCATTTCGACTTGAGACATCTAGAAAATTTTGCATTCGGAGCTCGAAGAAAACATCGGAATCCGACTCCACGCACGTGATTGTTGTAAACAAAAGCAGTTCCCGTTTCAGTCACTCCGTGTTCGTCTGCGTTGTTAGTACGCGTTTAAACCTTTTGCAGCTGTGTTCCAAGCGTTCTGCTATATATTCTTAGCTTTGTGGCATTTTGTAAAAAACACGGGTCCCAAGAAAGAGTTTTTTGAAATGAATCATCCTGATAAGGAGCTGGTTAACTGTGTTATCAATATTGTTGACGATAATTTAGTAAACCCTTTTAGAAAACAGTTAAAGAAATGCCAACAGCAGACCGAATTCGACAGATTTGTTTTTAGAGAAAGCCAGCCAGGTCCTAGTGAAAAAAGGCAAAGGGAAAAAAACTCTCTCCATCCCTCCTCTCCACCTCCGTGTCCGCAGATCCAGATCCTCATCCGTCTCAAGGTACAGGCCATCCTGTAGTTGTTAATAACTTTTTAAATGTTGTGTTTCCAGTTGATGTGTGTATGGATTGTGATAAGAGTTGTATGAGCCCCTAAAAAAATGATTTAAAAAGAAAAAGAAAAATACCCTGAAAAAAAAAGTTGTGTTTCTTCTTTAAATCATATTCGTTAACTCTGAACTTACATTTGAAATTTCTGTATAATGTTTTGTATATAAAGGCAAGGGTAGGGTAAAAACTTGGTGGTTGAAAACAGATTAATGCGTTTTCAGTTATTTCTTATGGGAAAAATTGATTCAGAACTTGACTGCATCACATCTGGACGCTCCTTCTAGGTCTAGGGTTCAACTGTAGTGCATTAAGAATACTGGATATAGACATGCTTCATTGCAATAATTGTTCTTGAAAGCTTGGAAACACCAAGTAAATTAGGTAGAGAAATCAGAACCACTTAAGAAGAATATTGAGAAAAAAAGTAAAAGGTTCAGGAAAGTGCTCCTGTTAAAATGAATATATGATTATGAAACTGGACAATCCACCAGCTGACAATGGGCCAGTGAGTGCAAGGAGCAGTCTTCCCATAAACAAATCGGATGTCATCCTTGGGAAACTTCAGAGAGAAAGTCAGGGGCATCTGTTATCTGCTTCATTTTGAAGATATCTTGATGGAAATGAAATTATTGGTTGAAGAAAATTTGATAGAAATTAATGAAAAGGTGGTTATTACTAAATTTAAAATATCAACATATTATTGAAACATCTCAGATTTAGAAATGTGTAGTTACTGATTCCAAATAGGAAAATTAGGTGTGGGAATGAATATTCGTTACCGTAAATTAAAAATTTTAAGTAATGTCACTAAATGAAAATTCGCCTTAGGGCATATTTTCAGGAACACTATACAAGTCTAAGGATGTAGTGCTTTGAGTGGGAATCTACTCTAAGCAACTAACAAAGAGCAAAAATATTAGTTAAGGGGGTTTGAAGCAGAGACAATAGGACATCTCCACACAGAAGGGTCACAAGGAAGGGATGAGTCAACCAGGGTGCAGTATAGCACCCATGAAACATACAATATTCCTCTGGTTCTTTGAAGCTTCCTCACCTCCCACTATTATGATCTCAGTCCTGCCTTTCAGTCCTGGCTGGACAGGAGCATGTGCACCGGTACAGATAAGCGCTCACAACTCACAGAATCCAGGTCAGATAAACTCCTTAGGAACAGAAATGGGAGCAGCAATTCCAAGAGGGTAGAGGAAAGGTGGGAGGAAGAGGGAAGAAAGGGGGAACCAACCAATAACAATCATCGATGCATGCCACCACCCAAGACAGTGGTCAATGTAAGATATGAAAATAATAATTTATAATTGATCAAGTGTTCACAAGGGTGGGAGGGTAGGGAGAGAGGCGAAAAAAGGGGAGCTAATCCAAGGGCTTAAATAGAAAACAAATGTTTAGAAAATGATGATGGCAACATATGTACAAATATGCTAGATAATATTAGATATGGAATGTCATAAGAACTGTAAGAGCTCCCATAAAATGATTTTAAATATATATTAGTTATAGTTCATATGAAATTTAAATTTCATAAATTCCCATATACTTAAATAATATTGTACCACACTCATAGTATGCCAATATTTTTGCAGTATTTTATATGAAGTATTTGATAATATTTTTTTCAATGATCCATTCATAATTTATGGATTACTTCTGGACCTGCTATTATTCTATTTAATTTAATAATAATAATTTTATATTTGTTGAGTGATTATTATATGTCAGGAACTTTTTAAAATTTTACTTAGAAACTACTTGTTCCAAGACAGATTTGACCCATTCTTCTGACTATGGTACTTTCAATATTCTTGCCGAGCACATCAATTCTTTTACTTGAATTTCTGTATTTTATCATCATACGACCCCACTGAGATCTGTATGATTTTTGTTGTTACAGACAATCCGGTCAGTTCAACTCCTGAGGAGCCCACGGACAACAGAACGAAGCACTGCCTGTCCGGTGCCGTCTTCGTAATGTTTGTTATGTTTGAGCTCATTGACGCAGCCCGTGTCCGCCCACCTCAAGGAGGGTCTTCATTCTTGTCACTGACTCTACTTCACCAAGCATGACGCCCCTCTCCAGGGACTGGCCTCTCCTGATACCACGCCTAAAGTAAGTGAGGTGAACACATCTCCACTGCCTAGGAGATTCTAGCTGTATTTTTCTAACAGATTTGTCCATTCTTCTGACAATGGTACTTTTGATATTCTTCACCAACATGGCAATTGTCTTTCAGTCTTCCTTATTCAGTATCCAACTTTCAAATGTGTGCAATGCTGTGGCATACATTGCCTGACTTCTTGACTGCTGCTTGCATGAGCATTGATTGTAGATCCAGGTAAAATGAAATCCTTGGCAACTTCCATTTTTTCCTGTTTATCATGATGTTGTCTTTTGGTTCAGTTGTAATGATTTTGGTTTGCTTTACACTGAGCTATAATCCATGCTGAAGGCTGCAGTCATTTATTTCCATTAGCAAGTGCGTTGAGTGCCCCATGCTTTCAGCAAGCAAGGTTGTCTCAACTGCATATCACAGCTTGTTAACAAACCTTACTCCAATCCAGATGCAATGTTCCTTTTCATGCAGTCCAGCTTCTCTAATTATCTGCTCAGTGTACAGAATGCATAAGTATGGTGAACAATCATGACACATAGCTTTCCCATTGCCACCATGTACGATTCCCTTTTTCTATTTGATAGCAAAAAGTTGCCTTTGGGGCAGCAAAAAGCTGCCTGTTTGATTGCATATAGGTGTCTCTTGAACACAATTACTGGTCAGTGTTCTGGAATTCGCATTCTTCCCAATATTATCCATAGTTTGCCACGACTCACACAGTTCACTGCCTTTACATAGTCAATAAAACAGAAGTAAACATCTTTCTGGTATCCTCTGCTTTTAACCATGATCCATCTAACATCAGAAAAAATATCCCACCTTTCATGCCCTTGGGTCAATCCGGATGGAATTTCTGATAACTTGCTTCTGATGTCCTAATACATTCACTTTTAACTATTTTCTAATTTTTACTTT
Source organism: Echinops telfairi (assembly GCF_000313985.2). NCBI lineage: Eukaryota > Metazoa > Chordata > Mammalia > Afrosoricida > Tenrecidae > Echinops > Echinops telfairi. The sequence goes on from NW_022103899.1 coordinate 13,506,297, forward strand.
CATGTAATACTAATAATCTTGTTAGATAATATTGTTAAATAATTGTTAATATTGTTAGATAACCAGTTGGATGGTTGGTGGAACTGGAAGGGATTTGTAATTTTGATAATAATTCCAAATTTCTTGTCATATGTTAATTAGTGCTTCCAGTGGTGCCACATGTTGTTTTTATAAAATGCCATAAGAAGGTTCTGACTCATAGCAACATTATGTGCAACAGAGCGAACACTGCCTGTTCTTTCTTCCATCCCCACAATGGTCTTTTCATTTATTGTACTCTGGTGGCTTGGGTGCTTGTTTTTGTGATGCTGGACCCTGTTTCACTGGTTTTTCAAATGCCAGCAGGGTCACACAAAGAGAACCAGTTTTAGAGGAGCTTCCAGACTAAGAACATCGTAAAAAGAAGAATTAAAAATGATATGCTAAAAAGAAGACTGTCTCCTTCAAAGGAATTAACCACTGAAGAAATAATGCATAGTGTTGCCATAGGCTACTGAAGCATCAATTGATAGTCCATCAATTCCTAAAACCTTGTTTTATGCGAATGCCTCCAGTGCAGCTTTGGCTGCATCTAAACCCAATGGTTCTTGACCATCTGCTAGCCCTTAAAATAACTGCAAATCCACTAATTCTTTTTGACACCATGATCGTGTTTGCCTCCTGTCTCCATTTGATGCTGCCTCATTCTTTGCCCCTAGGAATCTTGCAAGTCAAGGATTGTGGTGTTTTTTTCTTCATTTCTTTTCACTTTAGATCTTGGGAGTGTTCCTTCGTTAGCTTTCTAACTCCAAGTCTTTGGAAATTTCATTTTAAGATTTTTGTCTCCGGGAGCTGTCCTTTGAAATTTTTGTTCAGCAACTTTACTTCATTGGCTTTCGCTACTGTCTATTCAAAAACAATTTCAGAATCTCTACTAATGTCCACTTTAGTCTTTTCTATCTTTCTTGTCTTTTGGATGACCTTATGCATTCTTCACGTATTGTGTGCTTGATGTCATCTGACAATTTGTCAAGCTTTCTATCATTAGTGTCCAGTGTGTCCAATCTGTTCTTGAGATTTTCTCCAGAGTCACATGGAATATCGTCAGGGTCATGTGTTTGAATTTGTTTCACTTCAACCTGAACTTACACATCACCAGATGGTGGGCTGTTCCTCAGTCAGCCCCTGACATGTTTTCTGACTGCTGATATTGAGCTTCTCCGTTGCTTTCTTGCACAATTGTAGTCCGTTTGAACCTTGTGTATTCCCTCCAACAAGTTCCACATGTGCAGTCACCGTTTATGTTGCTGAAAGTAGGTATTTGCAATGAAGAAGTTCTTAGTCTTGTAAAATTCAATTATGCGATCTCCAGTTTCATTTCTATCACCCAGACCATGTTTTTCAACTATTATTCCTCACTTCCTTTGTTTCCAAGTTTTTAATTCTAATCACAAGTCTCATCAATGCATCTTGAATGCATGTTTGATCAGTTGCACATGGAGGAAACTGTTGACTTCTTCAATTTCGGTATTCCTAGTCTAACCCAGCATACGTAGCACAGGTGGCCTGAGTTCCTTGATGCAGCTTCTCTGGAATTTTTATAACTTACCACATGACTCAGAGGCCAACGGGTTAGATTCAGATATCACCTGGGAGGGCCAGATAACGCCGAGAACCTCCTTCTATTTGCCTGATTGCTAGTGACCAAAAGGCTAATTCCTGCTTTCTCATTAGTGAACTGAGACCTCCTGAGACAGACCTAACACTTAAAGGAACCTTATCATCCTGCCTGCTTACTCATGGTCAACAGTGGTTTCTTGTTATTCCTAAAACCTGAGTTAATATAAAACCCATGTATGTGACTCTGCAGAGCCTGTGAATTACAAAGTAAAAAGAATATAATCTCTATATATTCTGATTTCAAGCTAGACACCTTCAAGGCAGCCTGCATTGTCCCCCCTCCTGTCCTGGTGTCATCTTCTAATAGAATTTCTTTTTTTTAATCTCTAACTTGCAATTAGTGAATTTGGCTTTCTTGCTCCGGGGCACACAACCTTATTAAATGAAACACTGGATTTAGTGGTTGGTCCACAAATTTGAATAAATAGTTTTGTTAACAAGACAGGATTTAAACTGATAATATAACAATTTATTATACTGAAAGCATAATAATTCTATCCTCTTTTATTCTTTCCTCCTATCGTTTTAGCATTTAATATCCCCAAACCAACTCCTTACCATATAGTTGATTCCACCAATCAAAACAACCAAAAACATACAAACTCACAGCCACAAGTCAATTCCAACTCATAGCAATCCTATAAGACAGAGCAGAATTGTCCCCATGGGTTTCCAACACTAAGACGCCCGATGGGAGTAGAAAGTCTCATTTGTCTGCCATGAAACAGGTGGAAGTTTCAAACAGCTGATCTGAGGTTTAGTAGCCGAATGCTGAACCAACTGTACCACCAGTTGTTAAGTGCCTTCCACTGAGGTTCAACTCACAGCAACTGTATGAGCAGACCCCTCCCAATCCTGCTCCATCTTCACAATTGTCCTTATGTTTGAGTCCCTTGTAGCAGCCACAGTGTCCACCCATCTTGTCAATCGCCTTCCTCTTTTGTGCTGCCCCTGTACATTATCAAGCATGTTGTCCTTCTCCAGTGACTGGTCTCTCCTGACAACATGTCCAAAGTTCTTGATGAGTCTCTCCATCCTTGCCTCTAAGGAGCATTCTGCCGGGCTTCCCCCGAGACACATTGGCTCGCTTTGTTGCCAGTCCAAGTCTGCAGTCCTTGATCTTCAGCAGCAAGGTCTTCAAGTCTCCCCCCTTTCTGCAAGCAAGGTTGTGTCATCTGCATATTGCAAGTGGTTAATAATAAGCCTTCCTCCATTCCTGATCGTTGCCCCTGTGAGTTTCCAACACTGTCACTGTTTAAAGGATGATAAAACCCCATCTTTCTCCCGAGGATTGGCTAGTGGTTTTGAATTAGGAACCTTGTGGATCACAGCCCAGTTTGTAACCACTACATCACTAGGTTGTTAAAAATATTGTTAAAGAATACAGCCCTGGAATACTTTCCTGATTTTAAACTATCAATCAGCCTTGCCTTGTTCTGTTCACACAGTTTCTTCCATGTACAGGTTCGGCATGAGTACAGTTAAATGTTCTTCAATTCTGGAAGTCAAATTGATAGGATAGTCTTTGTGATTGATAGTTAAAGTTTGTGGTCAGCCTGCCTGGGCCAGGATCTTCAGAGATTTAAAAATTAAAACCTAGTTATTCCCCATATTAAACTTTGATATATTTCCAAAGATGTAGACCATTTCCAATATAAGTGGATGCCTTGGGGAAACATGCTTGCCTTTGTTGGTTCAAAGACTGCATCTGATTCATAGAGCTCAGATTCTTTGTGCTTGAGCCAGCAGCCTGCCACTGGGCTTGCCAATGCTGGGACTTGTTAGCAACCTTCTGTCCTAACTGCCAACCTTGATTTATTCACCTCTAAAGTCATCATTTGTTGGCTCATTTGGGTTCATAAGACCCTAATGCTATGCAAATCAGTGGAAACCTTCAGTCTGACTTCTGACTCGTGAACTTGACCTTTGTCACTCTACCACTATATGAGTCGTTTCCTTGATATAAACTCTTTCTATACACATACCGTATAGACTCGTGTGTAAGCCAAGTTTTCCAGCACATTTTTATGCAGTTTTGTGGCAAAATTAGGTGCCTCAGCTGATATTCAGGTCGGCTGCTACACAATTATACATGGTATATTTTCCACTGGCTTTACTTCCCTATAAAACACAGCTTAAAGACGCCTTGCCTCTTGTGCTAGTCTGTCAGAGTTTCATATAAAGAGTAATTTTACATTAAGAAAACATGCCAGCCCAGTCCAGATCAAGTCCATAAGTCCTATCTTAGCCCCTATGTCCAGTACCAGTCTGTAAATTCTTCTTCAAACGCATGCAACACATGCAATGATGCTGAGTGCAGGCCAGTAGATGGAAAGTCCTGTGGATCCAGTGGTGGTGGAAGCATCTTAGTGCTGGCATGTGTCTCCACATGGCTCCTCCAACTCCAAGGCTCTCCTGCCATCAGCATAGCTCCACGTGGCTTGTCAACAGAAATATCTCACAGGGAGTGAGTATATCTGGCCTCTAGTGAGCCATTTATCTCCACTGCACCTCCAAATGAGGGAATCAAGTTGCAATCTGATTGACAGGCTAGACTCCACCCCTTCACTATTCCTCCCATGGAACTCTTCTGAGTGAATAATCTACTGTAATGACAACACAGAATTCAGACAATACTGTACTCAAAATTATAGGGGATCATTAGGGAAGTTAACAGGTTAGCACAAGTCAGATCAAAAATCATTAAGGATGCAGTCATCAGTCAACAGCAGCATCTCTTCTCAGGTAGGAGCTAAGTCTCTCTCTCTGGGCCTCAGTCTCTCTGTCATGTGATGCCATGGCTTCTGCCTTCCTGAACCAGGAAGCACACCATTTAGTCGCTAGCATTCTCAAATGTAGTGAAAGTATATATCATCCTCTTAGACATCTGAGCACTACATATGCCATGAAATTAAACCATTGCCGAAGGAAAGGACTTGGCCTAACCTCCCATAGACCATTTGGGTTACATGCTCATGTATTACTTTTCCTGTTGTTGCTATAACAAATGATCATAAACTTAGAGACATAACAATACAGCCTTCTTATCTTACAATTTCCCAAGTCAGAAATCCAAAATCAGCCTTATTATTATGAAGTAAGCAGGGCGAGTTCCTTTCTGAGGTTCCAGGAGATCATTCATTTTCTAACCTTTGTCTCCTACGTTCTCTAACCTTGATCTCCTACATTCATTGGTTCTTGGCCTCTTCCTCCACCTTCATCACCATAATCATAACTTCTTTTAATCTCTCTCCTTTCCCAGTACTTTCATCACCTGCTTTCTACCCTTCTACAGACAAATCTTTCTCTTCCTCCTTCTTATAAGGACATTGGAACCTAAGATCCATCTAGAAAGTCCAGGATAATATTTCTATCTCGAGATTCCAAATTATATCTGAAAGTCCCTTTTCCTGATGAAGTAGCATTTATAGGTCCTAGAAAGTTGGTTGCTGTTAGGTGCCATCAATGCAGGTCTTACTTGTAGTGACTCTGGGTACAACAGAGCAAGACACCTCCCAGTCCTGTGCCAGCCTGACCACCACCATTGCTGTGTTTGAGCCCATTCCTGCTGCCACCATGCTACTCTGTCTTGCTGTGTGTGGGTCTTTTGTCATGTATTATGTCCTGCTCCTTAGAGTGGTCACTCTTGATAGCACATTCAAAGTATGTGTAGTCTCACCATTCTAGAGTCTAAGGAATATTCGGATTGTAGCTCTTCCAACACAGATTTGTACATTCTCTGGCAGAAAAATATTCAATATTTTTTATCAACATCATGATTCAAAAGCATAAATTCTTCCTTAGTCTTTAGTAATTGTCCAACTTCCAGATGCACATGAAAAATTTGGAAACTATCATGCTTTGGGTCAGGTTGGGTTTGGAAATTGTGATGTAAATCTATGATGTGGCCATTAGTCAGCTTACCGCCACTGGTTACTAGTAGCAGTGTCCCACGGGCACTTTCATTTATCTCTGGTTTCCGTGAACAATATTTGCATAGCCTCTTTACCTCTTCATATTGTAAGATGTACACTCTAGAAGCCAAGGAAAGAGAAGCTGTGCAATGTTTCTTTCTGTGGAAGAAAGAAGGCTTTATGAAGGGTTTTTATCCTCTGTCTTCTTTCTACTTCATTGACTCTGAGAGTGTGTAAATATCATTGATTGGAGCGTGTGGTGTGAAGTATGGTAACACAGTGAATAACATTGACTTTGAGAGTGTGGTGTGAAGAATAGTAACACAGTGAATAACGTTGACTTGGAGAGTGTGGTGTGAAGAATGGTAACACAGTGAATAACGTTGACTTGGAGAGTGTGGTGTGAAGAATGGTAACACAGTGAATAACGTTGACTTGGAGAGTATGGTGTGAAGAATGGTAACAGTGAATAACACAGGAAGTCGTTTTCCTTCAGCCTTGAAATAAATTTCTGTTATTAGGAGCATCTGCATTAGTTACTTAAAATTAAAATGCTCATTTTCTCTTTATACTCTGCTTAGTAATTCATTTTCTGATATATTCAAAATTTTATTTAAATTTCATAATGATATCTCATGTTACCTGAAATTATGGAATATGACGCTATGGACAAAGACATCTCATATAAACTATAGATGAGACTGACAGTATATTAGATGGTAACATTAACATACTTGATTCCTTCTAAACTGAAACATCATTAAATTTATAGTCAACATATTGGTGAAGTGATCTCTAAGGAGTAGATAACTTAAATAAATTTTTCTATAAATTATGTACCTGTCTAATTCATATTTAGCAAGGGGTTTTCTGCTAACAGCTGTATACATAATTCATTAGTTGCTTCTAACCCTGGTTGTATATAGACACATTCTGAAGATGTAATGGAAGTGGAGGCAAACCCAATCAACAAGAGCAGAGATGAAAATAGCCCACTACACAAGAAGATGTAGTTTGTATCTTAAACATTCAGACCTATAAGAATTACTTACATGATTTCAGAAGAGCTAACTCCTGTTGCATTTTAAGAAATAAGACAAATAAAGCATCTTTAAAAAAATACAAAGTATGAAAATAGTATCCAATTGTATACTGAATTAGAAAGTGATGTATAAATATCAGTTAGATGATTTGTTTTCCACCCTTAACTCCATGTAGGGAGCCATTGCCATAGAGTCGACTCTAACTCAGCACAGCCCTATACATAGTTTTTTTTAATCGTTTTATTAGGGGCTCATACAACTCTTATCATAATCCATATATACATAATTGTGTAAAGCACATTTGTACATTCATTGCCCTCATCATTCTCAAAACATTTGCTCTCCACTTAA
>NW_022103899.1:13514154-13530314 GCF_000313985.2 Echinops telfairi
TTTAAGACCCCAGACGCTATATCTTTTGATAGCTGCTCACCATCAGCTTTCTTCACCACATTTGCTTACTCACCCACTTTGTCTTCAGAGGTTGTGTCGGGAACAACCCTATACATAGTTTCTGAGACTGTGCATCTTTCCAAGAGCAGAAAACCTCCTCGTGCTCCTGTGGAGTGACTGGTGGGTTTGAAATGCCAACTTTGTGGTTAGCAGTCCATTGTCTAAACCCACAGCACCACCAGAGATCCTTCAACATAGGGCAAGGTTTTATCTTTTTTTCATAGATAATATAATAGCTAAAGGAATTAAGAAACAATAGTTTCACCACACTGGAAAATATATGTCTTAAGTTTCATAGCATGCATTTCATAAATAGTAGCTTAATATTATTCTATGATCTTTTGTAAAGACTGATAGATTACATGATCCACTTACCATATCTATTTCCCCTTCCTTTTATCAACAAAGCTTAGTTTCCTTTCTCAACCCACCTTTGGTTAGCTGTAGTCAATCACAGGATTCGGTTCTAGCTAGTGGGATGTGAAAACATTTATACCATTTCCAAGATCCTCTTTTTAGAAGTCATATGTTGATATGTACTGACAAGATAAAAGGTGGCATGCTTCTGTGAGTCAGACACTGGGCATGAGAAATCCACTGATCAGGATTTTTTAAGGAAGATATAAGCTAATATTTCTAAATTGAATAAGTTGCAAATGTTTGCTTGAAATTAAAACATATATATACACACAACTAAAATAAGCATGCCTTCTATCTTAAATATTTTAGATGGCTTATAATCACACATCTCACTTGAATATAAATTTCTTGATTTTCTTTTATTGAAATAGGTCCAACCAAACAGATATTAATCATTTTATATCAAAAAAGCTAAAATAATTTGGAACACAAGAGAACTGCTGAAGAGGAACAAAATAATATGAACTAAAGAGTGTTTTACAAGCTACCAGATGTTTGTAATATTTTATGAAAACAATAAACCCCAATAGTATTTCGGACTGCTTATATACAGAGCACTGCTATTGCAAGAAAGCCTGGGGTTATTACTTTATAAAACCCACCCATCACTCTATCTCTTCCCAAATAAATAACCCCTGATTGCTCTTGGCAGACTAATACTCTCCCAATATATGCATAGACAGAGTCTATTTTAAGTCGATATAGCCTACTGAAATTTTACCAAGTTTTTAAAACACAAGGATTGTAAAACCAAACTCACTGCAATCCAGTCAGTGCTGACGTATCATGACCTCCTGTGGGTTGCCACACTGTAGCTGTCGACGGGAGTAGAAAGTCCAGTCATTCTGCCAGAGCTGCTGGTGGTTTCAAACTGCTGACCATGCAGATCCACTGCACCACCAATGCTCCCTGTGAGTTATGAGAAGGCATTAGAAAGCATTTTCAAGATAAACAGAATAGAGCATATCTTATATACCTTGTGCTATAAATAAATGTCAAAGGCCATGGGTAAGAACTGATGGAGAATATTGAAAGTATTGGAGGTTGTAAACACACAAACCCAGAGACGGCAAGCACAAAGCATCCTCCTACTCTGCAATTATTCCGTTGTGTGAAAAACAAAAACAAAAGTCTGTGCTTTATAACCACCCTATTTCTTGCATAATATCTAAGAGGGATAAAAATAATGTGGTATTACTTTCATTGGCTGAAATAGAAAAAAAAGTTCTAATTTCTGCTTCTGCCATTTACCATTTAATAAGTTGTACCAAGGACTCCAGGTGACACCGTGGCTTAGGCATGGGGATGCTCACTGCAAGGCTGGCCTTTTAAACTCAACAGCCACTCTAGCTGATTGACAAGCATGAAACTGTCTTCCTGTAAAGATATGCAGTGCCCAAAACTCTGTCCCGGGTTGTTTTCAGTTGGAATTGACTCGGTAGCCGTGGAATTTTGATGTGTTTATTTTGTTTTGTTTTGAAGGAAAGGCGCCCTAGTTATGCTTGGCTGCAAATGGAAAGTTAGCAATTTGAGCCAGTACTTCCAACTGGTCAATTCCAATTCAACCCCTATTGAGAAATTATATTTCCACCCAAATTGACTAAGTCAGCATCTACAGTTAAGTAAGATCTACTGATTCTTATAGATCCGAAAGTGATGCATAAAGTGTGTTCATAAGAATCACCTGAAAAACTTGTTAAAATGTATATTCAGATTCAGTGTATGTCGATGAAAATGCAAATTCTCAGCAAGGGATTGAACCAGAATGTACTGCCTCAAACCTCTGGTTTCAACCCACCAGTCCCTCCTTGAGAAAGAAATCTTAGTTCCACTAAGATTTACAGCTTTGGAAAGAGCATGAGGTCATTTAAATCTGTCTTATGGAGTCTCTCTGAGTCAGCATCAACTCAACAGCAATGGTGGCTTTTTGTGCTTGTTTGTTTGTTTTGTTTTTCTGAAAATAATTTGTTGGAAAAATATTGTGTACATCCAAAATGAGTAATTTGTTTTTAGAAAAATAATTAAGGAAAAAGAGAAAGAGGCTAACCTAGTATATATTTAAGAAAGAAGCTAATGTAGTCTTCAAAATGATTTCCTAAAGATTATACAAACACGAATTTAGTCTTTTGAAAGTTGCCATTATCAACTTCACTAGGGATATGCTAATCCCACTGTCTGGCAGATGGAATGCTAATGATCTGGCAACTGGCAGGGAAGGATCCTCAACAAATTTCTTGTTACCTCATTGTGATTTTGAAACATCCTCTGGAGAAACAGTGTCATTATACTCCATAACGTTACCCTATAACTCACAGACTCTGACAGTGTTGTTCAGCTGAAGCAGCGGGTTATTAGCCAGACTGCTGTGCATGTTTTATCTCTTGGATAATTCCAAGAAAGCAAATTGATTAAGCAAATAACCTACATCGTGAGAAAAGATCTTACCTCTGTATTGGTGATTGATTTTTAGATACAAACCAAAGTATTTTTTTTTTAAAGCAAGTTTAAATTATCTTACATTGCTAGAGTCTCTATGATTTACAATTTACTTGAAGCAGTGAGTTTTGGGTATCTGTACATCCAAAAACAAACCGAACTCACTGCCACTGGGTCAATTCCAATTCATAAGAAGATACTTATCCAAAGGTTGGCTCCAAGACACTTCTTTTAAAATCACATATTGGCAAAGTATCAATATCCAGCAAGTTGATTATTTAGGAGACGAGCTATGTAAATAGTAAAGCACCTTTAATTAGTTGATATGTGACTGCTGGCTTCACATACTATGAGCATATCCAGCTGCTCAATAACTATTAAAATCAACTGTGAATAGGAGAAATAGCTAATTGAAGAAGGCATTATTGTGGTAGCTGATGGTTTGAGGAGTTGTGCGTGGCAAATTCCAGGGTCATTACAATGCACATAGGAAACTAGGAACAAAGTGATGAGGAAGCTTCCATGGTGGAGATGGTTGTGATACGCTGGCGCCAGCTCCTTCCAGCTTATGAGAGGAGATTGTTAATTTTTCATGACTTTCCTTAGGTCCTTGTTAAAAGATAAGCATTATTAAAATTAAATCAAATAAATGTGCGGTTAATTATATTAAAAGTGTAATAACATTCAAAATTCATCACTTCAGTTATTTTACTACATTTTAATAGTATCTAACTGCTTGCAGTTATTTATGCCTTTTGTATGTGTAAAATGGAAATACTTGGTAAGGATGGCTAGCTCTGAATCTCTAGCCATCTACAATCAGAAATGATTCATTGATAGCTTGAAATTTACCCTAATGGGTGCATTTATATCACAGAAATAAGCAAATGTTAACTATTATATTTAAAAGTTTGAAGGTAGGTATTACTTTGTCAAAAACCTTAAGGCCTATTCTAAATACACAATAATATAACAATTAGTAATTATATCAATTAATTTAATTTACTATTCTCTAGGGTATTCAGATAAATACATGTCTATTTAGATATAAACCCTAGAAATGTTCAACAAGGTAGATTTTTATCTAATATGTATTTCAAAATCAATGCAATTCTACTAAAGGAGAAAAACTCTGCTTGTAAGATGGAACACACACATTTTCACAAATGTTGACAGCACCAATTTTATAATGAAACAATATTTATGAAAATGTAGCAGGAAAACTTAAATATCTAAATGGTTAATATAGAAATACTATATAGAATAATAGACAGAAGTAAAAATTCTTCAATTCTCACTATTAATCTTATATTTTTTCAATAAACCTAAAGACAGTTTAAATTCTGTTAATTATTGTTTAAAAATCTAAATGTCCTTGACAATCTGCTTGAATATTCTAGATAGTTTGATTTATTTCAGTACAGTTATGAGTGTGGGTGCTTAGTCATCATTTCTCCATATATAGTCTGGAAAAGAGAGAATAATATTTGTGACTTGCTATTAAGATTGGTTAGAAACCTGCTACACAAAATTGTACTCACTGCTTATTCTTAATAAATGTAAATGTACTTTGTCAGGGAAACCTACAAACCACCTAAAAGATGTTACTACTTCCAAATTTCCTTCATTGCTAACAAAGGGTTTTTGAATTCTCTCTTAGTTTGATTTAGCTTGAGTTAGTTTGATTTTCCCTTGAATTTCAAAATTAATTTTCAATTAATAATGTTTATTTCCTTCAAATTGATTTTTACTTCATTATGAGGTAATCAGTTAGATGCTTTATTTGCACAAGCAACCCTGTTCCCTTGACCTTTCTCTGCAGTCACCAACAAAGGGTTACATATTTTACATTCTCCATAAGCTTTCATTTTCCACGAACTTTGTTTTCAGAAGCAAATGATGAGCCCTGGTGGCGCTGTGGTTTACTCACCAGGTCAGTTGCTTGAGCCACCAGTTGTTCTGTGGGAGAAAAATGACTTTCTGCTTCTGTAAAGCTGTGCAGTCCTGGAAACTCAAAGAGGCACTATTCTTTGTCGTATGGGAATACTGATAGTCAGAACTGACTGGATGGCCGTGTGTGTGTGTGTGTGTGTGTGCATATTTAAAGTCTATTTATTTTTAAGAATTTTGAAGAACCAGATTTTTTAGCCATATAAAACTAATACATAATAGCCAGTTTTCAAACATTAGAAAAAATAGCTTTGACTTTCAGAAAGCTTTTAGGAACAATTTAAAATTACATATAACTATATATACATGTTTAATATAATCCTGATAGTTACGCTTATTATTATTAACAAACTGAATTTCCTTTGGCTAATTGACAATGGAGTCTTTTTATTTTATTCATTCTTCTACTTTGTTTGTTTGTTTTGGTTAGCTTTGGGTGTGTTGTTTCTCTAACTTCAGACACAACAAAAGACATTAAAAAACTACATTGTTTCAGTACAGTGTTATTTTGAAACCAGAGATTAGAATGCAAAACAAGTCTATTTAGGATGGATTGTCAAAACAACATCTGGTTTTGACAGATTTTGCTTAAATTGCATTTTCAGCATCTGAAAATACTTTGCTCCTAGTACTTTTTTGGCAAACATGAACTTTGCTACTGTGATATGTCATTTTAAAAAGTGAAAGAAATCAATTCTATTCTGGCCTTTTGACCTTTATTAATGTTAATTTATCTAAAAATGCTTAGGCAGAAGGGAAATAACACTAAGCGATATATCCATTGAATAAGGCTAAAAATACCTTGAGTTTCAATGTTGTAATACACATAAATATATACAGCCCTGCTGATGCAATGGTTAAACGCTAAGCTACTAAAGGAAAGAGCACTCATTCAAACCCACCCAGTGGCTCAGTGGAACAGAAGACTTAGCGAGATGCTCCTGTAAAAATTGTTGTTATTGTAGGTGTCATTGACTGAGGCCCCATCATAAAAACGCTATGTACAACAGAACACTATGGTGCACCGTCCTACATCATCTCATCATCTTTGATATTGAGCCCAATGTTACAACCACTGTGCCAGTCCACCTAGTTGAGGGTCTCCTTCTTTTTGCTGACCCTCTATTTTATCAAGCATGATGTCCTTCTCCAGTGACTATAATTGTACACTATCATCATATAGGGTTCCTATGAGTCATAAACACCTCAAACCCCTCAGTGGAACAAAGCAACATATAGACTTGTGGAGAATACATTTATTTATGTAGACAGACTTTTTCTCTTGTAGTGTGGCTACTAAGTTTGAAGCACAGACTTTGAGGTTTTCTAAGCTTAATACCTAACTTACATAACCAGGAGGATTTATTATATGTGTATATAGTTATTTTATGTCATTGCTGTTAGGAGTCAAGCAACCCATAGCAACCTCACACATAACAGAAGCAAACACGTCCATGTCCTGTGCCGTCCTCACAATTATTCCTGTGCTGGAGCCAATTATTGCAGCCACAGTATCCATCTATCTCATTGAGAGCCTCCTCTTTTTTTCTGTCCCTCTGCTCTACCAAGCATGATGTCCTTCACCAGAGACTGGTCTCTCCTGACAGAATGTCCAAAGTACAGGAGACAAAGTCTGGCCATCCTTGGGTCTAAGGGGCACTCTGACTGTACTTCTTCCAAGACAGATTTCTTTTTCCTTTAACAGTGCTTGGTATTTTCAATATTCTTTGCCAGCATCACAATTCAAATGCATCAAATCTTCTTCAGGTTTCCATATTAAATTTCAATGTTCACATGCATATGAGGCAATTGAAAATACCATGGCTTGGGTCAGATGTACCTTAGTCCTCAAAGTAACACCCTTGCTTTTCAACACTCTAAAGAAGGCTTATGCAGCAAATTTACTTAATGTAGCCAGTCTTTTGATCTATTAACTGCTGCTTCCATAAGCTTTGGTTGTGGATCCAAGCAAGACAAAATCCTTGACAGCTTCAGTGTTTTTCCATTTATCATGATGTTACATATTGGTTCATTTATGGGTATTTTTGTGTTATTTACACTGAGTTACAATTCATACTGGAGGCTTCAAGTCTTCATCTTCATCAACAAGTGCTTCAAGTCCTCTTTAGCTTCAGCAAGCAAGGCTGTATCAGCTTAATGCCAGTTGTTAATAAGCCTTGCTCCAATCCTGATGCTGCATTCTTCTTTATAGCATCCAGCTTCTCTGCTGGATGAATCTATAGCTTCTCTGGATGCTATAGATTGAGTAACTATGGTGAGAAGATACAATCCTGGTCAACACCATTCCTGATTTTAAACCACGTAATATCCCCCTGTTCTGTTTACAAAACTGGGTCTTTGTTTATGTACAGGTTCTTCAAGAGCACAATGAAGTGTTCTGGAATTCCCATTCATCTCCAGAATATCTATAGTTTTTTGTAACTCACATGGTTGAATGCCTTGGCATAGTCAATAAAAAACACATAAAATCTTTCTAGTGTTCCTGTTTTCATCCAAGAGTCATCTGACATCAGAAAGAATATCCCTTGTTCCATGTCTTCTTTTGAATCTGTTCTGAATCTCTGGCAGCTTCCTATCAACGAATTGCAATCATTGCTGGATGATCTTCAGAAAAATTCCACCTGCATGTGATATCAATGATGTTATTCTATATTTGGAGCGGTCTGTTGGGTCACCTTTCTTTGGAACAGATACAAATATGGATCTCCTTCAGTCAGTTGAGGTAGTAGCTGTATCTCAAATTTCCTGACATAGATAAGGAAGTGTTTCCAGCTTGTTATGTTTCAATTGATATTTCATCTATTCTTGGAACCTTGTTTTTGCCTGATACTTTTAGTGCAGCTTGAATTTCTTCCTTCTGTAACATCAGTTCTTATTCATATGCTGCTTCCTGAAATGGTGGAATGTTGCCTAGTACAATAATGTTGTGTATTCTTTCCATCTTCTTCTGATACTTTCTGTAACATTCAATGTTTTGCCCATTTAATTTTTCAATTTGATAGCTCAAAGCTAATTCAGTTTAAGATAGTCTGAGTGAGTTCTTCCATTTTGTATTTCTAACTCTAGGTCTTTGTACATTTCATTATAATATTTTCTTTGTATTTTCAACCTGCCCTTTGATATTTTCTGTTCAGCTCTTTGATGTCATCATTTCCATGTGCCTTAGCTGCTCTATGATTAAAAGCAAGTTTCAGAGTCTCTTTTTACATCCTCTTTGGTCTTTTCTTCATTTTCTGTCTTTTTAATGATTTTTATGCCTTCCATAGCTCATCAGGTCTTCTGTGATTAGTATTCAATACAAGAAAGCTATCTGTGAAATCTTAAAATTCAGGTGGGATAGACTACAGGGCATGTTTTTACTCTCATGGATTTGTTTCAGTTTTCTTCAGCTTCAAACAGAACTTACATGTGAGAAATTGGCGGTCTGTTCCAGGTAGTCCATGGCCTGGTTTAGGTGCTAATATTTAGCTTCTCCATCATCTCTTCCCACAGATGTAGTTAATTTGATCACTGTGTATCTCATTTGGAGAAGTTCCTATGTATAGTTGCTGTTGAAAACAGGTATTTGCTTAATAGCAGCAAGTTGTTAGTCTTGCTTTTGCATCTTCTATCATGCAATCTTCAGTTTCATTTCTATCACTAAGATCATAATTTCCAACTATGAGGCCTTCCTTTTTGTTTCCAGCTTTTGCATTCCAATATCCAATACATCTTTGTATTGATCAATAGATCAATGCATCATTGTTTAATAGATATATTAATTTGATTTATTGGAATAAATCTGATAGTGTGCTTCGGTGTCCTATTCAGTTGACCACACAGCTCACTGACAATAAAGTATGACCTGTTAGTAAAAATTTTATAGTTATTGAGATCTTTGAAAACACAAATGCATGAAACAAAGCAGTGGTATTTTGTTTTCTATTTTTCTGCATAAAAAAAAAATCAATAAGGTTAATGTCATGATACAATGTGCTACCTTTCTTACACCTGGAATTAGATTATTCATGGACTTATTTTCTTAAGAAAAAGAAAGAATACTACTATGTTCTTAATTAATGTGTATGGTTTCAGCCACAAATATAGCCAATATATGTTCTCAAGGTACATAAACTCTTAGATGTGAATCTAGCGTTCACTAATATTAAGGTTTTGAAGTTAAGGAGAACAATTAAACTCAAATTAAAAACAAACAAATGAACAACACCCAAAGTCACTGCTACTGAATTGATACTGACTCATAACAGTCTATAAAACAGATTGAAACTTCCCCTCTAGAAAATAAGGCAAACTGAAGAATACTTTACCCGGATAAAGTATCTATTAAGATAGAAGGAGAAGTAAGAGTCTTCCCAGACAAGGACAACCTCAAAGGATACATAAAAAGAAAGCCAGCACTACAGCAGATCCTTGCTGATGAAGTATGGGCACAAGATCAACACTCACCAAAGGAAAATAAAAGACCATCACATAGAACAATTCCATCCATAGAGCAATAAAGAGAAAATAGACCCCAGGATAGCATTGGCTCAATAGTGGAAAGAAGGCAAAAATAAACCACACACAACCAAATGGATAAGATAGGTAGGTAGGAAAATACCCAACACAAAGGTACAAGATGACATCAGAGAGTCCACAGATGGATGTAATAACATTGAATATCAGTGGCCTGAACTCAGGCATTAAAAGGCAGAGGCTAACAGACTGGCTCAGAAAACATAAGCCATCAATCTGCTGCCTACAGGAGACATATCTCAGGCTTGCAGACAAAAACAGGTTGAGAATTAAGGCTGGAGAAAAATATACCAAGCAAATGGAAATGCAATAAAAAGCAGAGGTAGTGATCTTAATATCTGACAAAACTGATTTCAAGACACAGGCCATAACAAGAGACAAGGAGGGACAATATATAATGCTCAAGGGACCAGTAGATCAAGAAACAATGAGCGTAATAAACATATACACACCCAACAAGAGACTCACGAAATTTGTAAATCAAACACTCCAAAAGATGAAAAAAAATCACAGGCTCAAGAATTATAGTTGGTGATTTTAATACACACTCTCTGAAAAAGACAGATCACTGGGAAATAAACTCAACAAGGAGGCTACAGATCTAAACAGTACAATTGGATGGTTTGACTTGATAGATATTTTCAGAGCTTTCCACCCACATGCAAAAAAATCCAATTCTTTTCAAACCCACATGGCACATATTCAAAAATAGACCACATGGTGGGACACATGCCGAACTTGAGTAAATTCAAGCACATAGAGATTACACAGACATCTCTCTCTGATCACTGTGCCATAAGGCTGGAAATTAACAGAAGGACGGTGAAGAAAACAATGGTAAACAATTGGAGGATGAACAATTCTCTATTGTAAAAGGAGTTGGTATTGACCCAGATCAGAGACGAAATCAGGAAGTTTCTAGAAACCAATGACAACAAAAATACGACATACAAAAACCTTTTGGATACAGCAAAGGCATTTATCAGAGGAAGGCTGATAGCAATAAATGCACATATGGAAAAAGAAGAGAGACTCGTGGATGATATGCTGGCACAAAACTTACACCAATTAGAGCAGAGTCAACAGAACAATCCTACTAATAGCAAGAGGATATATATAATAAAAATCAGAGCTGAGATACAGGAGAGGGAAAACAAGAAAACCATGGGAAAAAATAATGCAGCTAAAAGTTGGTTCTTTGAAAGAATTAACAGAATTGATAGACTACTGACAAACCTAGCGAAAGGAAGGAACAAATGACCATGGCAAGGATGAGGGATGAAACAGGGGACATTACAATGGGCCCTAATAAAATAAAAAGGATAATCACACAGTACTATGAAGGCCTATACTCTAACGAATTCAACAATTTGGAAGACGTGGACAAATATTTGGAAACACAATCCCTCCCTAGACTATCCCAGATGGATGTCAAGAACCTGAACAGACCCGTAGCAATAGAAGAATTAGACAAGGTTATTAAGTGATTACCAACCAAAAAATCCCCTGGGCTAGATGCCTTTACAGGAGAATTCACCCAAGCATTCAGGGAAGAACTGACACCAATCCAACACAAACTCTTCCAAAGCATAGAAAAAGATGGAAAACTCCCAAGCATTTTCCATAAAGCTAGTATAACTCTGATACCTAAAGTGGGCAAAGATCCCACAAGAATTGAGAACTACAGACCAATATCCCTAATGAACATTGATGTAAGAATCCTTAACAAAATACTGGCCAATAGAATACAAAAGCATATTTAAAAAATAATTTACCGTGACCAAGTGGGATTCATACCAGGGATGCAGGGATGGTCCAACATACAAAAGACTATTAGTATTATTCACCACATTGACAGGAAAAGTTATAAGAATCACATGATAATATTGATAGATGCAGATAAAGCATTCGATAATATCCAACACCCACTCCTGTTTAAGACAATCAAGAAGATAGGAATAGAAGGAAAATTCCTCAATATTATACAAGCTATATATGAAAAACAAACAGCCAACATGGTAGTTAATGGAGGAAAGACGAAAACAATTCCACTGGAAAAGAGGACCAGACAAGGATGCCCCTTATCCCCACTCCTATTTAACATTGTACTGGAGGCCCTAGCTAACAACATAAGACAAAGAAAAGATATCAAAGGTATTTCATCTGGGGAAGAGGCAAAATGTTCATTATTCACAGATGATATGATTCTATACATCAAAAATCCCCTAAAGTCCACAAGTGAAATGTTGGAAGAGGACTATGGCACTATGGCAGGATACAAAATCAACAATAAGTTTATCGGTCTGCTATACACATCAGATCAGATCAGAGAAGAGAATATTAAAAAGGTAGTACCCTTTACAATATCCAAGCACAAATTGAAATATCTAGGGGCTTACCTGACTAAAAAAATGAAATATTTGTACAAGGAAAATTATAAAACACTACTACAAGAAACCAAGAGTGACCTCAACAAATGGAAGAACATCCTATGTGCATGGATTGAAAGACTCAATATAGTAAAGATGTCAGTTCTGTCCAGGCTCTATGTAAGTTCGATGCTATCCAAATATGAATACCACCATCCTTCAACAAAGAATTGGGAAAACTGATTACCAACTTCATATGGAGGGGTAAGAAGCCCAGAATTAGAGAACTCCTCAAGAAGAAGGACAAAGTGGGAGGGATTGCTCTATCTGACTTTAGCACATATTGTACAGCCATACTAGTCAAAAGAGTGTGGTACAGGTATAATGACAGATATTCAGACCAATGGAAAAGAGCTGAAGACCCAGAAATAAAAACATCAGCATACAGACAACTGATTTTGATTAAGGGCCAAAAAAATAACCAATGGGAAGCAGATGCCCTCTTCAATAAGTGATGCTGGAAAAAAATGTATATCTACCTGCAGAAAAATGAAGCAAGACCTTTACCTCACTCCATGCACAAGAATAAATTCAAGGTGGACCACAGACCTTGAGATAAAACCTCAAACGATTAGGGCCATTAATGAGGGAATTGGGTCAAACTTAAGAATTGGAAATAGGGAAGGATACAAATACAGAGGAGTCACAAATAGCCAAATGGGATATACTAAAGACAAGTTGCCTGTGTACATTTAAATAATTCACCAAGAGAGTAATAAGAGAGCCCACTGACTGGGAAAACATCTTTAGCAATGACCCATCAGACAAAGGCCTTATTATTAAAATCTATAATACTTTGCAAGCTTACAATAAGAGAAAAACTATCTGCCCACTGAGGAGGTGAGCAAAGGACCTGAACAGCAGTTTCACAGAGTTTGAAATCCAAATGACAGATAAACATATGAGAAAATGATCCCGATCATTAGCCATAAGAGAAATGCAAATTAAAACAACTACGAGATACCACCAACCTCCCTCAAAAATTGCCCAATTCAAAAAATCAGAAAGCAACAAGTGCTGGGAGGGCTGTGGTGAGATAGGAACTCTCAGCCACTGCTGGTGGACCTGTAGGTATGTACAGCCACTATGGAAATCAATTTGGCGATTTCTAAAACAGCTGGAAATTGAGCTATCATACAACCCTGTAATCCCCTTACTGGGCATATACCCAGAAAAGGCAAGAAACAAACCATGGCCAGATATCTGTGCTCCAATGTTCATTGTGGCACAGTTCACAATTGCAAGGAGATGGAAACAACCCAAATTTCCATCAGCAGACAAATGGATTAAAAAACTGTGGTACATACATACAATGGAGTACTACGAATCGCTTAAAAGCAGTGATGAATGCATGAAACATATCGCTGCATGGGAAGAACTGGAAGAAATTATGCTAAGTGAAAAAAGCCAAGCGCAAAAGGACAAGAGCAACATAAGTCCACTGAGGTAAGTTTATAAAAAAGAAAAAAAGAAAGAAATGCAAAAGGAGCACAGGTAAAAAGCTACTGTATACAAACATTTCAGGGGTAGGTCTAGGTAGTATGGCAGGGGCAGACCAAATCCAGGAGTACATATGGTAGCCAACTAAAAGCGGAGAGGAAGGGAGATGAGGAAAGGAAAGAAAAAAGATAGCAATGTGTAGCAGGGGAATAGGGTAGTAACCCACCTAAGGGGTAGGCATTGTTTATAGCTCCACAGGGAAAGAGGGACCAGACTTAAATCCAGTGTTCTGGGATGCAAATGCACCTGCCGCCATAGAGAGGGGAGCCAGTGGAGGGCCCTTAGGACTTGGCCCCAATCCCAGCTACTTCGACAACCGCCCCTCCCCCCAGAATAATTTACTTTAGAGGACAGCACTGAAGTTGCAGCTCAGGGAGAGGGACATGTCTGATCAGAGCACAGGGGAGCAAAGGAATGGGGAGGATCCCACTATGAGATGCAGCCAATGCATAGAGCTGATCCCACCATGAGACATATGGACTATATGGCTGATCCCACTGAGACATATGGACCATATGGCTGATCCCATTAAGGATCTCGCTGACCCATGGCCCTACTTGGGACAACACTGGAGACTCAGCATTAGTATTGGCCCATTCTAACACCACCACACTGAGGCAAAACACTAAGGGCATGCAGCAGAGCAACAGGGGGAGCACAGCAGGGAGCTCCAGAGGGAGTACAAAGGATAGACTTTGGGGCCAGATCGTGGAACCCATCAGACTCAACAGGAGGACACACGTAGAGGTCAAAAAACAGACCTAAATCTATTTACAGGATTTTCTTTTTTTTTTTAATTAATTACTTTCGGGGTGGGGATCATTGCCTTTCCTTGTTGTCATCGTTGTTTTCTCTTTTGTTGCTTTGTCTTGCTATGACTTGTTTTCTTGTGCATGTTATTATCTCTGCAGGTTTATCTAGATAAGAGAGGCTGGATGAAGTCTGTAGGAGAAAACAACAGGATTGATGGTTCCAGGGGGACATGGGAGAGGGGGATGGTGGGGAAGGAGGTGGTGTTGATCAACCCAGGGACAAGGGAACAACAAGTGATCCAAAATTAGTGGCAAAGAGGGTGTAGGAGACCTGGTAGGGATTCAGCAAGGACAATGTAACAGAGAGAAATTACTGAAACCCAAATGAAGGCTGAGCATGATAGTAGGACAAGAGGAAATTAAAAGAGAATAGAGGAAAGAACTAGGAGGCAAAGGGAATTTGTAGAGGTCTAAATACAGGCATGTACTTTTGTAAACGTATTTAAATAGGATGATGGAGAAATAGATCTATGTGCGTGTATTTATAGGTTTAGTGTTAAGGCAGTAGATGGACATTGGAACTCTACTCAATTACTTACTCAATGCAAGAACACTTTGTTCTATTAAATTGGCATTCCATGATGCATACCTTCCTGACATGATCGCTGAAGACGAATGGGTACATAAGCAAATGTAGTGAAGAAAGCTCATGGTGCCCGGCTATCTAAAGATATAGCATCTGGGGTCTTAAAGGATTACAGGTAAACAAGTAGCCGTCTAGCTCAGAAGCAACAAAGTCCACATGGAAGAAGCACACCAGCTTGTCTGACCACAAGGTGTAAAAGGGACCAGGTATCAGGCATCAAAGAACAAAAAATCATATTGTGTGCCCATCTTCCCGATATGATCACTGAAGACAAATGTGTGCATAAGCAAATGTGGTGAAGAAAGCTGATAGTGCCTGACTATCAAAAGATATAGCATCTGGGGTCTTAAAGGCTTGAAGATAAACAAGTGGCCATCTAGCTCAGAAGCACACCAGCCTGTGTGACCATGAGGTGTCAAAGGGATCAGGTATCAGGCATCAAAGAAAAAAACCTCATATCATTGTAAATGAGAGAGAGTGCAGAGTGGAGACCCAAAGCCCATCTGTAGGTAACAGGACATCCCCTTACCTAAGGGTCGTGGGGGAGGGGGGTGATGCGCCCGTCAGTGTGCAGTATAGCAACAATGAAACATACAACTTTCCTCTGATTCTTAAATGCTTCCTCCCCTCCAATATCAAGATCCCAATTCTACTTTACAAATCTGGCTAGACCAGAGGATGTACACTGGTACAGATAGGAACCGGAAACACAGTGAATCTAGGACAGATGATACCTCAGGACCAGTAGTGAGAGTGGTGATAGCAGAGGGTGGAGGGAAGGTGGGATAGAAAGGGGGAACTGATTATAAGGATCTATATATAACCTCCTCTCTGGGGGATGGACAACAGAAAAGTGAGTGAAGGGAGACATCGAACAGTGTAAGATATGATAAAATAATAATAATTTTTAAATTATCAGGGGTTCATGAGGGAGGGGGAAGGAGGGGGAAAATGAGGAGCTGATAACAAGGGCTTAAGTGGAGAGCAAATATTTTGAGAATGATGAGGGCAAGGGATGTAAAAATGTGCTTGACACAATTGATGTATGTATGGCATGTGATGAGTTTTATGAGCCCCCAATAAAATGATTTGAAAAAAAGAAAATGTTTCCTTTGGGTTTCCAAGGCAGTAAATCTTTGTGTGTGTGTGTGTGTGTGTGTGTGTGTATTTGTTTTTGTTTGCTTGTTTGTTTTAAATAATTTTATTGGGGTTTTATACAGCTCTTATTACAATACATACATATATCATTTTCAAAACTTCGTCTCTCTACTTCAGACCTTGATAACAGCTCCTCATATTTTCCCTCCCTCCTACACCCTCCCTCCCTCAGGAGCCCTTGATAATTTAAAAATTATTATTATTTAGTCATGTCTTTCACTCTCTGATGTCTCCCTTCACCCACTTTTCTGTTGTCCATTCCCCAGGGAGGGG
>NW_022103899.1:13531732-13559064 GCF_000313985.2 Echinops telfairi
GTGGGGGGGGGGAGGAAGCATTTAAGAACTAGAGGAAAGTTATATGTTTCATCGTTGCCACCCTATACCCTGACTGGCTCATCTCCTCCCCACAACCCTTCAGTAAGGGGGTGTCCAGTTGCCTACCGATGAGCCTTGAGTCTCCACTCTGCACTCACCCTCATTTACAATGATATAATTTTTTGTTCTTTGATCCTTGATACCTGATCCCTTTGACACCTTGTGGTCAGACAAGCTGGTGTGCTTCTTCCATGTGGGCTTTGTTGCTTCTGAGCTAGATGGCCGCTTGTTTACCGGCAATCCTTTAAAACCCCAGATGCTATGTCTTTTGATAGCTAGCCAGCTGTCTTCTCCACATTTGCTCATGCACACATTTTTCTTCAGTGATCATGTCGGGAAGGTGTGCATCACAGAATAAGGCTGTAAATCTTAATGGCAGCAGAAATCTCATCGTTTTCTCAGGGAGCCTTTGTGTAAGGGCTTGTGGGTTTCCGCTGTTGATCCACTTTGCTACCATGGCTCTTTAAACTCATGTGCAGTTCCAAAATTGACTTTATTCTCAGTAAAGAAGGTATTTATTGATAGTATTTCCTTAACACATAGAAAAAAATCCTTGCATAAATTTGGGCAATTTAAATGTGGCTAACTACTGAAGAAGGGACCAGGCTAGCATAGTGGATTGTTAACTGCTATGAGTTATGAATAGAGCATTCCATTAAGTTGTTTTGAATTTCTGAAAGCCACTGATTTAGTATACTATTATTGGGTGCATAAATATGTTCTAAATGGTTTAATTTGCTTTTTGATTTAAATAATGATCTTAAATGGCTATTAGTAAAATTTAGGCCCAAAGATTATGCGCTTAAAAGAATCACCTCTTAGAGCATGTTTAAAATTATGTCAAAGAAAAAACTTGTACTCTATTGAAGGTCGAAGTAAAATAGTTTAATTGAGCAATAATACAACTGGAAGTGAGCAGCCAGAGAGAGAGAGAGAGAGAAAGCCCACTGTCATAGAGTCATTTCTGATTTATAGTAAACTGAGCTGCACTAAGCAAAAATATAGACCATCCCACCAGTCAAGTATCTAGAGAGATCTAGGTAGAAAACAAAGTGAAGGGAAGGGATCAGACCTGGTGAAAAATAAAGCCAGCTTTATCTAGAATGCTTTCAAATGTACAGATGGCCGCTGGATGAAGAGAATGAATTCCCGCATAGGTGAGTGGCCCCAGCCAGTTCAGGAATGTATGATGGTGGTCATGAACACATTTTCTCTAGGAATAGATTGTTTACATATTGACACATTCTTTCTAGGAACAAAAGGCTTACAATTTGACCTTTCCTTCCTGAGAATGCACTGTGAACCCTGGTGTGCATGTCATTCTCACATGTGACAGGAGTGCCTCTAGCTTAAAAATTTCAATTTCTAACGGTGGGTGAAATGATATTTTGCCTAGCTAAATAAATATTTCAAGATTTTCTCTCAATAGAGTGAATTTAAATATATTAAGGTACAAAATATATTCAGTGTTCATAAAAATTGCACAAACTTTATCAGTGATTTTCTCTTCTTAAAATTATATCTCTAAGAAGGACACATGTTGTACTTCATTTGTTTGAGTAACTTACACAGAGTTGATTAAGGGAATCCTTCAGGCATCTAATTATTTCAAATCTTTAAAATCTGGTTTTGAAAGGGTCTATGTATCTACCCACCCATCCATTACTCCATCCATCATCTACCTATCTATTTATCTATTTCTCTGTGAATGAGTTGGATAACATTTGAAAAGATACCTAATACAAACAATAATATATAATTTTAAGGCTTACAGTATAAATTTCAATTTATAATGGCTAGTATTCTAATATTCAGTAGTAACACTCATTGAAAAACTAATAGGACTTTCAGTTTTGACTCTGTGTACAACCAATGTCATAAAACAAAATTTTTACAATTATTGAATGGGAAACTAGTTTACTCTGTACTTTCACTTAAGCCACAATAAAATGTTAAAAAAAAAACATGAAACTTTATTTTTCTTTAACACCTGCAAAAAACATCTCATTTTATACTTAGGCATTCAAGTATTACTAGACATTATTAACTCCACCAGACATCCCACTACTAAGGTGTAAAGTATAACGGAAAAATAGTTCTTCCAAATTATATTTCTGCTATCCTTGTTATTAATTTATATTTTAGGTAATAACTAGTTGTACTTTATGACAGTAAGCATTTCACATGTGTTTGCTGAGGTTCTAGAAAGATGAAAAAGTTAGCAAGAAATAATTTCATTGTACCCTTTAGGGTACTGATAGAAATACGAACTGCTACTAGAGTGTTTTTCTAGTGCAGATAAAGGGGGTGTCTTATTTCCTTCCGTCAGTCACTCAGGACAGCCACGTGTCTTTTTCTATTAGTTCTTTCCTATACTTGCATTTTACATCATCTTAAGATTCAATGGAGAATGTTCTGAGAGCAAGTTTATTTTTGGCAGACATCTGAAAAAAGAGATAAAGGTTTGATCCAGCTTCTGAAAAAAAAATTGATTTCCAGATGCCCAACGGCTTATCAAATAAAGAAAATTGGGTCCTAATCTGTGGTTAGAAACTATCTCCCAGTCACCTTACAAGTTCTAAAATATTACCCTAACAAAAATTAATCAATAATAAAACTTCTGACGGTGATGTTCCATGAGCATTATTGACATCGATTTAAATGTCGAGTTCCAAATCCTCTTTTGTGCGTGTGTGAAAGAGGGCATAAGTGTTAGATGTAGGAAAGGACTGGTTGCTCTTTCAGGTGTCGTAGCACAGACCTGTGACTTGAAATATGCCTCCACACATGAAGGGAGAGTCCAGTGACCCTGAGATTGAAGAAGGAAACCAGCGGCTCCAGAGCCTTTGCATTACAGTATAAAAGGGGGACCTACGGATGAGGTGAGTCTCGGGTGACAGCAAAGCTGGTCTGAGTCTCTACACACCCCAGTAGGAGGCAGGGCGAACAAAGGTGGCTCATTGTCAGGAGTTCAAACCACTAAGACAGTGGTTCTCAACCTGTGGGTCACGACCCCTTTGGTGGTCAAACGACTCTTTCACAGGGGTCACCTAAGACCATCACAAAACACATATTTCTGATGGTCTTAAGAACCGAGACACCGCTCCTCTATCCATCTCCAGGCGGGTCTGCCCACATGCAGATGCGCCCACCTATGAGTACCTGGTGTGAAGCCTGTTACCCATGCTACATGCTTCAAGACAAAACTTCATTTATTTGTAATTAGAAATAAATATTTCCCAAAATATAATAACATACTGTTTTGTGACTAATCACTATGCTTTAATTGTGTTCAATTTGTAACAATGAAAATACATCCTGTATATCAGATATTTATATTACGATTCATAACAGTAACAAAATTACAGTTATGAAGTAGCAATGAAAATAATTTTATGATTGGGGGTCTCCACAACATGAGGAACTATGTTAAAGGGTCACGGCATTAGGAAGGTTGAGAACCACTGACCTAAAGCATCTATGGCTTGTCCCACCTGGTAGGCCATCCGGCCCACTAAGGAGCTTATTATGTGTACCAATTTGGCATCCCAGAAATGTAGGGTGCCTTGCAGGGTCTTTGGTTTTATCCAGGTAACAAGTCATGTACTGTCAGGCCCCTTGTGGTGCTCAGTGGAAATGATACGGCCCATGACCGACTATGATATCAGTTCTGTAACTTCCCTAATGATCCCTTTCTTTGGCCCCACATTCCTGCAATCCTTGAGGGTCTGTATCCCTTCTTTGTTCCAAGCAGCATGTAGACTCTGTGAAAGGGCAGGGTGAGTAGTAATGCGGTTCATTTTTTTCTCTGTCTCAGATTTATTTAAAGAAACATGTTGTTCCCTATGTCCCAGAGCCTTTGTGGCAGGCCTCCAATGGTATTTTACCTTTCTCCTGGGATTTCCTACATAGCGCTTATCAACTGCATGGGCCTGTATTTCTGCATTGACATAGAATCAGCACACAAAATCTCCTACCTGATGTCAGCTGGCTTGTGGGTAATTAGCAACCACACTCAGGGAGGTGTTGAGCAAAGCCAGGTTCTTCTACAATCACCTTCACATCCAAGTCACCTTCAGTTTGACTTTCCCAAGGATTCCACATTTTTGTATGCCAATCATTTTGTGTCCAGAGAAGCCCTGGTGATGTTGTAGCTCTGCATTGGGATGCAATCCTCAAGGCCAACAATGCAAAACCACTAGCTGCTCCTCATGAGAAAGATGAAGCTTTCTACTCCCATGAAGAGTTCGTTAAAGTCTCTGAAACTCACAGGGGCAGGTCTAGCCTGTCCTATGGTCACTTCGAGTTGGGGCACAACACGGGGGCACTGAGTTAGAGCAAGTGCCTAGTCTGTGCCTTTGATGCTTTCTTGTCCCTTCCACCCCCACACACGTTCATATTGGAAAACTGGCAGGCAAACCCCTCTAGCAGTTGTCATGTTCTTTGAGATAGCTATTTAGAACATCAGCTATAGCCAAGAAGCTGTATATATCACATGTCATTTGCCAGTTGGAACTCCTCTTGTACTGTTCTGACATGCCTTTCTCTGGCAAAGTTGGTGTTTGTGTACAGCTGACCCATTCATGGTGGTAGCCATACCATGGCTGCCATCACTCGAGTAGCCTCTTTTCCACTCTTCTAAAGGGACACACTTTCCTTCATCGTGCTGTGCTGATTGATATTTTCAGGACATCCTTGTATTCATATGGCAGCTGTATTTATCAAGCATGTAGGCTGGATCTCTACATTTAGAGGTCACTGGTCAACACAAGATTTCTCCTGTGGATATTTCAACCATGCTAGTCACTTCTGCAGTCTCCTGGTTGACTTCTCAATGGTCTTGGCATGAACCAGTAGCGTGTGCGCTCTCTCTCTCTCTCTCTCTCTCTCTCTCTCTCTCTCTCTCTCACACACACACACACACACACACACACACACACACACACACACATTGGGCTGCTAGCTACAAGGTCCATAGTTTGAACCACTTGTCCTTCTATGGGAGAAAGGTGAAGTTTTTGTCCCCATAAATAGTTCCAGTCTTAGAAACTCACAGGGGGCAGTTCTACCCTGTTCTATAGATTGCTATGAATTTGAATTGACCCAATGGCAGTGAGTTTGGTTTTTATTTGTTAGTTTTTTACACACACACACATATTGTATATCTACATTCTAAGATCTTAACTGAATTTGTGTGATAAAATATATTCATGGTACTGGTAAAGGACATAGATCCATACACCAATTCTTCCTGTCTGTCTCAGTGTTTTCTACAAGCCACACTTGGGGCAATGTTATCTTCAGAGAATTTAAATTAGACTCTATCATAAAGATATAGGACTTCATCTATATTTGAAGTCTATCCTATGTGTTTCCATAACAGTCTGTGTTCTTGTCTGATTTATCACTAGAGGGTTGTGTTGCCTTGTTCTGTTACATTTCCCTACAATAAAATATGAACCCCAAGTTCGTATCAGGCTGTTAATCCAATAGTGTATCTCCAACATCTGGCACAATGGGTGACTTAGCATCACATCTCAATGAAAGGTATGGTGAAATGGGAGTGGAGCCGATGCTTAACTTCAGAGTTAACATGTGTCTTTCTTTCAGTGGTCTAGGGTACCCTTTTTATAGGTATCACTTCTTTCCCAGTATATCTTTGCCTCATTACCACCAAGCGATATATCAGTTGACTTTGAAATGTCCATGCTGTTTACTTTGTATTATTAGATACAGCTGTTCAAGTGTCCTTGCAGGATTAATTATTTATTTTCAAATCAGATTGATAATACTACATAAAATTTTAATTAGCCATTGTCCATTCTTTAAATGCTCATGTAGATGTATAACTTTAATGTATGATGAGAAAAAAGAACTGAATATAAATGGCCACTCTGTAGTCTATTGATAAATGCATAGACTAGAACCTACATAGGAAGAAAGACATCTCAATTGTATTTAAAAGAAAACCACATGTGTTGCTATTATCCACACAGTTATGAACTATGGTATAGAATATTGTGACAGAAGCAGAAATTCACCCCGAAACAAGTAATTTTATTAGAAGACAAGCAGAACTTCTATATGTGGCAAAGATCTTTAGAATACATTCATAAATATAATAGACTGTGTTAGACAGGGTTCTCTTGAGAAACAAAGCCAGGACACTTATTATTTTAAAGATAGATAGATAAACAGCATAAGAAATACACAGTTAATTAGTCCACAGAGCAGTACAAATGGCTCAGTTCAACTTACTTCCATGAGACAGTTAATACACTGGCAGTCCTTCAACTCACAAGGACTTCTGGGTACAAGTCAAGCAGACAATTGAGTCTTCTGTAGAACAGTACAGGCAGTCCAGCCACAGGCAGCAAACAGCAGGACGGGTCACCAACAGTCAGCCAGATGACAGGGTCCAACAGTCCCCAGCTCAAGTGATGTATACGCCAGCAGTGTGGGGAAACAGGACTTGAAGGAATCTCAAATTATAGTGACAAGGACCACGGGTGTCCCACAGGTAGTGTAGCTTGCAAATTGAGGCAGAGAACTAGCTAAGGCAGCTGCACACTGGTCCGATCATCAGAGAGCAAGAGACAGAAAGGTGAGGCTCGCTGAGCTGTTTATCTCTTTGCCCTTCAATTAAACTTTAGCCTTATTAACCCCACATGTGTTTATTGGCCAGGTTGGCATAATAATCTTATCTATCACAGAGGCCTTTGTATAATTCCCCCCACCGGCCTGCTAGTTTGTCATACTGTGGTAACTTATGTGTTGCAGTGACGCTAGAAGTGATGCTTTATGCCACAGGTATTTCAAATGCCAGCAGGGTAACGCATGGTGAACCGGTTTCAGCAGGATTTCAGACTAAAACATATTCATTAGAAGGATATTGATATCTATTTCTGAAATACAGCCAGTGAAAACTGTATGGCTGCCAGTGGAACATTGTCTAATATGATGCTGGAAGATGGCTCCCTTGGGTTGGAAGGCTCTACAAATATTACTAGGGGAAAAATGCCTCCTTATGGTTGAGTGAATGCACACATGTACCACACTATATGGAATACAGAGGAATCCAATTGAATACATCTGTGAAAAGAAATAGTAGAGAAGTTCAATACCATAAGTCAAAATTAGGCCAGGGGCTGACTGCAAGAGGCCATCAGTTGCCAGTATGGAAGTTCAAGTTGGAACTGAAGAAAGCAAGTTCAAGAGAGCCAAGTTATGGTGTTGAGTATGAATTTAGAAAGAATATCAAGAGTTTATTTGATGTACTGAACACTAGTGATCAAAGAGCAGATGAGTTGTGATAAAATATCAAGAACATCATAAGTGAAAAAGAAAAAGATCATTAAAAAATGAAAAAAAGAAAAGAACAAACCAAATAGATGTCAAAAGAGACTCTAAGACTTACTCTGGTGAATAGAGTCGCTAAAGTAAATGGAAGAAATGTGAAGTAAAAGAGCTGAACAAAAACTTCAAAGGGTGCTCAGGAAGACATAGTATTATAATGAAAGGTGTAAACAGAAAACCTAAAAACAGCAATATTTTTGGCATATCTCAAGGTTTAAGACCTGAAGAAACATTTCAAGGCTTGAGTTGTAATCTTTTAGGATTGTTTGGACAAAATATTAAATGTTTCAGGAAGCATCAAAAAAGAGGAAAGGAATATATGGAGTAACTATACAAAAATATTCATTACAATTCAACTATTTCAATTATATAATTAGAAAAGGCTGTTGTTGCTGGAAAAGAAAATCCAAGCTGCAATGAAGGCACTGATGAAAACAAAGCCCCAGCAATTGAGGAAACACCAATTCAGATGTTCAAGACCCTACTACAGTGCTGGAAACACTCACCGCCAATTTGGAGGACACCTACTGGACAGCCGACTGAAAGAGATCCATCCATCATTGTGTTCATACAAAAATGTGTGTATCCAACAGTATGTGAAAATTATTGAACAAAATCATTAATAACACTTGCATGTGAAATTTGCTTAAGAATGTTCAAAAAGATTATAGCTTTGAATCAACATTCTACTGGCAAAAATCAAAGTCAGATTCAGAAGAGGACATAAGATGAGAGCTATGCTTCCTAAGGGTAGATGGATCTTGGTTGAAAATTGAGATTAGCAGAAAGGTAGAGATCCATTTTATGGAGTATGCAAGGCATTGGACTGTGCACCACAACAAATTAGAAATAAATTTCAAATAATGGTAATTTCAGAATACTTAATTTTGTTTATATGGGACTTGTAAATAGAATAAGAAGAAGTTTCAAACAGAACAAGTGCTCTAAAAATGTTTTAAAATGAGGCAAGGTGTGTGTTAAGGCTTCTTTCTTTCATCATACATATTCAATCTGAATGCTACAGAAACAAGCCAAGAAGTCAGAGTAGATGAAGAGGATCAAGACACTAGGATTAAAGAGAGACTTTTTTTTTTAGCAATCCACAATATGCATATGATATGCCCTTGCTTGATGAAAATGGGGAGAATTTGAAGCACTTACTAATGAAGAATAAAACTATCAATTTATTTATATAATACCTCAACATAAAAAAGTCCTCACAGCTGGGGTAATAAACAATATTATGAAGAATAGATAAAAGACTGAAAGTGTGAAGGATTTCATTTTACTTGGACCTACAATCAATATGTTTGGAAGCAACAATCAGGAAATCAAATAATATACCACAGGGCATATCTGCTGAGAGTGTTCCAAAACAATGATGTCCCTGTGTGCCCGACCCAAGCCATGGTACTTTCTATTGCCTTGTTGTTGTTGTTGTTGTTGTCATTGTTGTTGTTACGTATCATCAGATCTGTTCTGACTCATAGCAACACTATGCACAACAGAAGGAAATGTTAGTTAGTACTACACCACCCTCACCATTGTTCCTATGCTTGAGCCCATTGTTGTAGCCATGGCGCCAATCCATCTCTTTAAGGCCTTCCTCTTTTTCTCTGTCCCTCTTCTTTACCAAGCATGATGTCCTTCTCAAGGGACCGGTCTCTCCTGACAACATGTCCAAAGAATGTAAGATGAAATCTCAACATCCTTGCCTCTAAAGAGTCTTCTAGTCATACTTCTTCCAAGACAGACTGCTTTGTTCTTTGGGAAGTCCATGGTAGTTTATTCTTTGCCAGTACCACAATTCCAACACATGGATTTTTCTTTGATCGTCCTTATTCAATGTCCAACTTTCAGACTCAATTGCTTTATATACATGCAAAATGTAGGCAATGAATAAGGAAAACCAGGAAGATTTGATGTATTTGAATTATGGTGTTGGTAAGAATAATAAATATACCATAGATGCCACATGAACAAGTCTGTATCAGAAAAAGTGCACCTAGCTGCTGTGCAAGGTGGGTGATGAGACTCACATACTTTTGGCATATTATCAGAAGGGGGGAATCTCTGGAGAAGTACGTCATGCTTGGGAAATTAAATGGCCAAGAAAGAAAAGCCAAACCCATAGATAGATGATTGACCCAGTGGCTGCAACAGTAGTTTCCAATATAGAAAATATTGTGCCGATGACACAATGTGGGGCAATATTTTGTTCTGTTGTAGCAACTCGACTTGACCTGACAACAGTATGCTTCTAACATAACAGATGATTGGAAATAGAATCAATATTCTGTTGATGAAAATCACTTTGCTTTATTAGTTTGAAGATCCTTCTAAATAAATAGGGTTTTCTGGAGCAGTACCTGAACATCATAATGCTATCTCTTTCTTCTAGATTTGTAAAATATTTACTGTTTTTTATATAAAGCTTGAATGTCAAATAAATCACTTTCAACTTCTCAAGTGAGTAAATGTTTTTGGTGTAAAATTTCATCAAACTGTTAAACAAATATAGTCTATCAGGATGACTTGTTTGTTTGATTTCCTACCAGATTTCTGGGCTTACTTCAAGAAAAGTTCTGTTACAGAACTGGAAATTGAAGCAGCTTGAAGAATCTGAAACTCCACACATGATTGATTGTCTATAAGCTGCAGATAGCTTTTCAATAACTAATTTTAATTTTTAAAAGTATTATATTGTGTTGCTAGCCTTTCGGTGCTCTCGCTTTTAACGGCCAGTGAAGCCGTCCCTGTTGCTTCAGCGTTAATCAGGTTTTAGTGGGACTTCCAGAATAATACACATGGGATCAAGCAGTACTTCCTTCATTGCGGACGGGTCATTTGAGTTGGAGACAATGACAACAAGAAGCACAAGAAGCATTTAAATAAAAGGAGGTATCACAAAAGAAAATCTGGATTTGGAATTCTCTTTAAAAATCAGAAAATCCCTAACTCTGTGTTCACATTCCAGGTTATAGCTGCTTGAAGGCAATACTAGCAGTTCCTGTGAGGTGATTGATCGTGATTGACTACAGTCCCGTGAAGAAGCCCTCGGGTGTTGTGGGGTAAGCCTGGGACTGCTAACCTGAAGGTCGGTGGTACCAAGTCAGCAAGTCCTCTGTAGGAGAAGGTGAGGCTGGCTGTGACCGTAAAGAGTTTGGGCCATGGAAACACACTGGGGGAGTTCTATTCTGTCCTATAGGGTATTTATGAGTCAGAATTGGCTCAGTGGCAAGGAATTTGGTGCGGTGTTTGTCGGTTTGTTTTTGTATTCCCATAGATAGTCTCAGTCTCAGAAACCCTATATAGGGTTGCTGTGATCTGGAATGGACTTGGTGAGAGTGAGCACACTTCCTATTGGGCCTTCCTCATCCTAACAAAGGCCGGCCTTGGATGATGCAAGGAGAATATTTTGTCTGTCTGTTTCAGAAGGATGTGTGTACTTGAACGAGTAGTTAGGAGTATTTCATAATTGCTTGATGCCAGGGAGTGACCTCATGTGACAAAAAGAAGGAACTGCCTCATGGGGTTTTGTAGGCTGTAATCTCTGCGCTAGATTGTCAGGCCTTTGCATGCCAAGCTGCTGGCAGGTTCACAGCGAAAACCTTTCAGCTAGCTCTCCCATGCTTAATCTTTGTGCCCCAGACTTCCTTGAAATGAGATTCAGAGTAGTATTTTCCCAAAAGAAAAATCTAACAAAAAAGATAGTCTATAATTTCTGAGCATAGTGGAAGTGTATACCTCTCGTGAATTAATTCACAATTAAATCTCCATAAATGGATGTTCAGATACAAAGTTTGTACCTATGAATGAAAGAGATGCATTTCTGTAACTTTTCAAAATGGGTTATGACTGAGTTCAGTTCCTAGAATATAGATGACTGGTGCCATCAACTACACTCTGTACAATAGATAATTGCTGGGTTAAATAATGGAAATGGATGGATGCCTGTGATAAAGTGAAAATACTTGCAATGGCTCACCTGTTCATGTCTTTAAGCTCTCACACAGTGATTGCATGGAAGAAACCTTGCAAATGGGGTGTGTGGAGCACTAAGTGGTTATTGGTCAGTCTTGCCATTTTGCTGAGTATATAAGTAAGCCATTAAGAAACCGAGAACCTGTGACCATCAAAAAAGATAAGCCACTAGCAGAGCACTTGCAAGATCCTATCTGAAGTGCCCAAACCCCAGAGCTCATAGTACTGAAAAAATCCAGAGATAGGACAGAGGTGTTGAGCCGAGACCATGAGGCAGAATAAATGCACCCACTGAAAGAAAGAGGCAGAATGGCAGACACGCTGATCCACAGAACAAGGCAGAGGCCCAGGGAACATATGCCTGAGAGCCAAGGACCAGAAAATGACATGCCTGCAAGCATGGCTGAGAAGAGGAATTGTAGATGAAACAACTCCAACTTAACATTGTGTAACACTCTTAGCTGTCCTAATAAACCATAATCATGAGTATTGTTTTGAATTCTGTGTGGCCATTGCAGTACAGAATCAAATTCAGCACAGAAGTAGAGTGGCAGGGAAGGATGGGTAGTGTCAGAATAGGGTAAAGAAGGATGGAAGGTGGAATCATGTTTAACCTCTGCTTTGCGGTGATTGGTCTTTTGATGGTAGGGGTTGGGGTGTCCTCCTTGTATAACCAGAGGTCAGACATGATTCCATTGCCATTTCCTCAGTATCTGTCAATGCAGCATTCGAAATTGAAACCCCCGCCCCCCCCCCCCCCGCATACGTATTTTCTCTCTCTCTCTCTCTCTCTCTCTCACACACACACACACACACACACACACATAGAATTTAAATATTGAAAAGTGTTTGTAGTGTGTTTTTTTAAAGCTCTAGTGGCTTAGACATTGGGCTCCTAACCACAAGATCCATGGTTCAAACACACCAACAGCTCCTGGGGGGGGGGGGGGATGAGGCTGCCTGCAACCACTGAAAATGTATCCACTGTCTGAAAAATCTTATACATAGTTACTGTGAATCCACTTGATGGCAGTGTGTTTGGTTTGTAATACTTTTTATTGGAGTCCTTGAATAATACAAAATAATAATAATAATAATAATAATAATAATAATACAAAAGTTTAATGCTCCCAGAAAGGCTGGAGGTTTAAATTCAATCAGACAGAAGAAAGATCTGGTATCTACTCCTGAAAAATCAATGATTGAAAATCATCCGGAAAATAGTTCTACTCTAATACTAACATAGTTCTACTCTGATACTCAGGGGGTCAGACTCAGTTCTACAGCAACTAACTTTATTTAAAAATCAATCATTTAAAGAAACAATAATTATCAAATTACTAAATTTTAATTACTACAATATTTAGTATGTTGTTTTCTCAACTCTACATTTCACAGCCCTGCAGCTTTTAGCATCAGGAGGGCTCAGTACAGATGGGTGTTCTTAATTTAGTACTTATTTTCCCTTCAGGAGCTTTTTATTAAATTGACTATGTGAATACCTTTACAAATACCACTTATTGTGGCAGGGAATTTATATGTCCTGAAACTATTTGTGCATAATGAAATAATTACATTATTTGTCATCTGGTGAAGTTTATTGAACTCCAAATGCCTGATTAATTTAAAGTCTTTGCATTCTTTTCCTCTTTTAAATCAGGCCCAATTTAACAAATATTCTTGTATGAGAAATAAATTCTTCTTTGAGTTTTTTTTAAAGAATCAAAATATGAATATGGTGTCCAGATCTAAAGAATAGTACACAAATCTGAAGCTGAGATCAAATAAGTTTTAGTGGAAAATATGGTCTAAATTCTTATTCTATTTTTAACAACTGTTCCTTTTTCTCACCCAGAGTGACCAAGTTGTTACCTACTGTTATACATAACCTGGCTAGAAACTACTAGGAATAGCTCATCTAATTAGAATGATGAAATTTCTAAAATTATCTGGAACTAAGGCCTTGAAATATTTTTTTAGTCGTATAGTACGGCTTCTATCATTTCATTTCCAACTGTAGGCATAGGGAACTAGTTCCTCTTGGAGTTTTCTACAATAAACATAACTACATTTAGTTATAAAACATTTCTTAGATGTATTTCTGGAAATACTTTGTGGTATCAAAACTCTCCACACATTTGTACTATAATTGATCCATATTGTAAAATATCTATCAAGTACCATCTGAAGGCCTCAAACAGGAGACAGAATTGTAGTCAACCAAAAGTAAAGCACATTTTTAAAATGTGATGGATCAAAAATAAACAAGGAAAAGGGGGTGGTTTGGGGATAGGAGAACCCTGACACTTTGGGAAGATACCATAGGTGTCATTAGAAGGTTCCAACCTCGGCGGTTCATTGCAATGTTCCCTATATTCTCTCTGTGGAAACCTAAGAGAAATTGAAGCTACGCTGGAATGAACACTAACTAACGTGCTTTGTTGCACTTTGCGTAGAGATAGTTCATATTATATATCAGCTTCATGTAACCATTAGCCACTTTTTGTGAATTAAAAAAGAAATACCCTTTATCTACTTACATTTAAAAAGAGGAAGAAAACACGCGATCTTCTAAAATGCGATTCGTCTTGTGACGATTCCCTTTTCAACAACGTGTCCTTAGGAAATGAAGGGTGAAAGCTGTCATACTCCATTGATCCAATTGGTAGCTATTTGAAATTCATTTCTAAGCTAATTGAATTGGCCCCTAGCACCAAGTATATTCACAACTGTGAAATCCCTCTCCTAGTTTTAATCCTTTAAAACTGTACAACTCAAACCAAGTTTTAAAACATTACAATGAAAGTCTGAAACAATTGGAAGACCCAGTATGTCACATTGGGATATATTTAAATAGTACAAGGGATTGAAACAAAAACAGGAGACTCACTTTCTAGATATAAAACTTCCACAACTCAGAGATCTTGAGGAAGTCTCTGTGAACCTATAATAGGTAAGTTTATTGTGCCAACCTGGCCAATTTAATTGAAGGGCAAAGAGATAAATGGCTTGGCGAGGTCTCTTGCTCTCTGATGATCGGACCAGTGTGCAGCTGTCTTAGCTAGTTCTCTGCCTCAACTTGCAAGCTACACTAACTGTGGGACACCCAACCCATGGACCTTGTCACTATAGTTTAAGGTTCCATCAAGACCTGCTTCCCCACACTACTGGTGTATATATCACTTGAGCTGGGGACTGTCGGACCCTGTCATCTGGCTGACTGTTGGTGACCCGCCCTGCTGTTTGCTGCCTGTGGCCGGACTGCCTGTACTGCCCTACAGAAGACTCAGTTGTCTGCTTCCTTGACTTGTGAGTTGCCCTTGTGAGTTGAAGGACTTGTGAGTAGCAGCCCTTGTGAGTTGAAGGACTGCTAGTGTATTAACTGTCTCATGGAAGTAAGTTGAACTGAGCCATTTGTACTGCTCTGTGGACTAATTAGCTGTTTATTTCTTCATGTTGTATATATCTATATCTATATACTTATATACCTATCTATCTATAAAATCATAAGTGTCCTGGTTTTGTTCTCTAGAGAACCCTCTCTAACACAAATTGGTACCAGGAGTGGTTCTAGAGAAACAAGATCATAAATACGGGCATTTGGACATGCATAGCAACACTCCATGGTTAAATGGAAGTGGTATATGCGAGATTGGGCCAAGCAGGACCTGAAGGTACAAGAAAGCTGCATGAAGAAGTGGCCCAAATGCCCACAGTCTCCACTCCTGTCACAGTACCTTCCTTCTCTCAGTCTGCACATATGGCCTCCTGAGGAGTTCCTTATGATAATTTAACTGAAGAACAGAAAAGTCATGCTTGGTTTACGGATGGTTCTGCACAATATGTAGGTGCCACTCGTAAGTGGACAGCAGCAGTGACAGACCCTTTCTGGGATCTCCCTAAAGGAGAGTGATGGAGGAAAATCCTCTCCCAATGAGCCAAGAAAGTAAAAATAATAAGGCCTTGGATTAGCAAAAGTGGCAGACTTATCCAGCATATAAATGACAATTTCCACAAGATAATTCCACAGAGGAGTATTCTCTCAAATATTCTTCCAGGGGGAAAATTGCATAATCAAAATATCTTGGATATTTCTGTCCAGTCTTTCTACCTTGCAGCAGTAAAATATGTTAATTGTGGTTATGTTTCACTACCCTTCTCCTAATATTTAAAATATATAATTCTAAGAACTAATGGACTTCCTTATGCCCTCCTTCTTGGAAATATCTATTACCTTATTATCGGTGACACAGTACTCTATGGTTTACATCCTCTCACAGTAGCACATTTCTTTTTTTCTTTTAGTCTCATTTGTGGGATTATTCATTTCTTCTTTAATTGTAAACTTGGACCCATTCTCATCTCCATTTACACTTAGTAATAAGGTGATTTAATGAGTTTTATATTTTCAAAGGTATTTATTAACAAGATGTTAGAGTAAAAAAATATAGGGATGGGGTCTGACCTCTGATGTCAACAAGAGGAAGTAAAATACAATTCAGCTCAATATGAGCTCGAGGTTAATTCCTGAGGCTAAAATAGCTTATGCCTACAATTAGCAAACCTCTTGCCGATTCTGACACCAGCCTTTTCTCCCACTGTAGTTTTGCATCTTAGCTCAGTTTGATAATTCACTGCCATGGCCACACAGAACTTTAAATCACATTCATGATTTTGGAGTTTTAGGGAAGTTCATGGAACAAAGAGGAGGCTTTCTACGCCCGTAAAGAGTGAGGCTTGGAAACATACAGGGGCAGGTCTGCCCTGTCCTGTAGGGTCCCTGTGAGTCAGAATGGACTCGCCGGCAGTGAGTTTGGTTTCTTTGTAGGAAAGTTGCCAGGCTACAATTCAGTATCAAAACGCGCAGGATGCAGTTGTTCCGGTCAGGGCAGCCTCTTTCAGGTATGTATATCCATAGAGATGCCTCTCTTGGTTCCTTGGAACTGTGTCCTCTGTCCTGCCTGGGCAATATAAAAGCACCCTTTTCATGCTGCCAACAAACGTTGGAAGGGCCCGCTACTCCGCAGAAAGTCTCAGCTTCAAGGCGCTCCAGCTCCGTGGGTCAGCAGATCTGTCAATGGGTTTCAACTCATAGTGACCCCATGGACACGACAAACAACCTGCCCAGGCTGAAGACAGCCTCATAAATATGATTATGCTCCAATTTATTCTTGCATCTATCCATTTGTTGAGGGTCTACTTCTTTTTAATGTATCTTCTAGTTGACCTAGCATGATATTATTTTCCAGGGTCTGAGCTCTCCTGATAGCATGTCCAAAGCACGGGAGACAGTTTTGCCACCCTTCCCCAGAAGGAGCATTGACTGTACTTACGCTAACGTAGATTTGTTTAGCCTGGTCAGTCCATGGCACTTTGGACTTCATCAACATTGTAATTCAAATGAATCCATTATTGTCCAGTGTGGCAGTAAATAATCTACTGTCAATTTGATAAAGGGATGGAATCTAGCCTGTCAATCAAGTCGCAGCTTGATGACCTCATTCGGAGGCATGACAGAGATAAATGCTCACTGGAGGCCACATATACTCTCTCCCTGCAAGACATTACTGTTGACAAGCCACACTGATAGAGCCAGAGCTCTGGAGCTGGAAGAGCCACGTGGATACACATGCCAGTGCTGAGATGCCACCACTGCTGCTGGATCCACAAGACTTCTCACCCACTGGCCTGTGATCTTCCTGAATTCTGTATCATTGCATGTGTTGCATGAGTCTGAAGAGGAATTTACAGTTTTGTTTCAGAACACATGGGCTAATATTGGACTTGAGACTTGATCTAAACTGGGTTGGGGTGTCTTTTTAATATACAATTACTCTTTATATATAGCTCTTTCTTATACACATATGAGTGTCACTGGATTTATTTCTCTAGTCAGCTGAGACTCACACATCCAGTCTTTCTTGTTCTTTGTCCAGCTTTTACATACAGGTGAGGTGACTGAAAATACAATGTCTTGGTTCAGGCACACCTTAGATATCAAAGTGAGGTATTTGTTTTTTAAACACTTTTTAAAAAAAGGTCCTATGCAGCACTGCCCACTGCAAATACATCATTTGATTTCTTGACTGCTGTTTCCATGAATATTGATTATGGATCCAAATAAAATAAAATCCTTGACAATTTCAATCTTTTTCCATTTATAAGTTTGTCTGTTCGCCCAGTTGTGAGGATTTGGGTTTTCTTTACACTGAGTTGCAATCAATTCTGGAGTTGCAGTCTGATTTTCATCAGCAAGTGCTTCAAGTCTGCTTGCATTTTTGCAAGCAAAGTTGTGACATCTGCATATTGCAGATTGCTGATAAGCCTTCCTCAAGTCCTGATGCCATAATTTCTTCATAAAGCCCAGATTCTTTTGCATATAAGTACAATAAAAGCACACAGCCCTGATACATATCTTTTCCAGGTTTAAACCATGAAGTAGTACTCCCTCCTTCTTAATCTATGCACTGGGTCTGCATGAGATAAGCACTCTAGAATTCCCATTATTCACAATGTTATCCATCGTTTGCTTTGATTCAGAGTCAAATGCCTAACTCCCCAGTTAATCGAATGCAGGTACCCTACTCTGCACATGCAACTCTTCCCTCAAGCACTTAGCTTGACTAGCTTGTTGGGCCGGAACGCCACTGTCTGTCTTGTGGTTGTGTTCTCCGTTCTGCTGCTGTTTTCCCTCGGCCATTCCTCCGCTGTTTCTCTGGTGTCACAGCTTTCAGGCCCTAAATTGCAGAGGTTTGATGCACAAGAATGTTGGGGTCTAGAGGACTCATTCAACTCTTAGCTCTTCTTTCTTGAAGGAAGAAGTGGTTGGAGGAGTGAAATCCCACTTTTTCATTTTTAAAGTGGCTAATTTTATAGCCAGCATGTTGGCAATATTGAAGAATTTCCGAGCTAGATTTCTAAGATTTTACAACCACAATTAGATTTTTTAAACTATCTCTTACAACTGAATCATATAACCTTATAGTTGTTAGGCACTGGGCTGCTAACTACAAAGTCAGCAGTTCGAAACCACCAGCTACTTCATGGGAGAAAGAAGCTTTCTACCTCTGTAAAGATTTACAGTCCTGGAAACATACAGTTCCATTCTATATGGTTGCTACAAATTGGAATTGATTCTAGGGCATTGAGTTAGTTAGTTCATTATTTGGTTTTGGTTTTCTCTTACCCAAACCCATCGGGAAAAAGCCATTTGGCTGGCGTTTCAAAGGCTAGAGGTAGAATAGTCAGAATCTGAAATTCACTGTGCCATATTCATACATGTGCTACATTTGGTGGTTGGAGTTTGATTAGTAATGGAATACTTCTATAATCTCAAAGAATTTTCCCCAAAATGGTTGATTTTAAAGGAAAAGGTTGTAACTTTGCATTTCAGCTGATTAAAGATAGTATCTGTAATTTGGGAGCAACATCAAATCCATGCTTTCTGATAAACTGAGAGGCTGCATCACTTTTGCTGTATGTATGTCCTTGCCAAGAATGTATTGCATGAGTCTAAGCAAAAATCATAGAAATCAAATTTGGAGATCTTTCATAAGATAACTGATTTTATAGTCTTTAAATTGACAAAGAAAGAGATTTAACAACTACATGCAATGCATGATCATGAATTAGATCTGACATTGAGAAAAATGTCATAAAGGTCATTTGTGACAATTTTAAAAAGTGGTATCTGAGCCATAGATTAGACAATAATATCACATCAACATTAAATTTCCTGATTATAATTTTGACTAAGTAAAAGAATAGTATCATTTGTCAGTGATATACAATGAATCTGTCTTTGATAGAGTACAGCCAAAATGCAATAATAAAAAGAATGAGGTATTCAAAGAGAAGTAGAGCAGTGAAACAAAACCGTCAAGAAGACAACCACACATGCAGACATGTCCATGGGGATTTAACATATAATACAGTTCAGAAAAAGCACTGTGAAAAGGTGCACCTGCCTCAAGCCTTGATGTTTTCCATTGCCTCGTTTGCAATGTGAAAGTCGGACATGGAATAGAGGGGACCAAAGAAGAATCGGTGATTTGAATTGTGGGGGGTCTAATGCGGAATATTGAAAGAACCTTGGACTGCCAAAAGAAGAGACAGATCTGTTTGGAAAGAAGTACAGCTAGAATGCTTCTTTTAAAGGTTAGAATGGCAAGACTTTGTCTCGTGTACCTTGGACACATTGTCAGGGGACCCCTCTCTGGAGAAGGGCATCACACTTGGTAAAACGGAGAAGAAGCCAAAAAGAGGAAGACTATTGACGAGATGACTGACACAGTGGCTGCAATGATGGGCTCAAACGTGACAGCCGTTGTAAGGATGGTGCAGGACCAGGTGGTTTCTCATTATGTCCTATACGGCCCAACGTAAGTTGGAACCAACTCAACAGTCCCTAAGAACAAAGTATGTGGAAGACCTCTGATGGTGCAGGGCTTAAAGGTACTAGAACCCTGTCTGAAGCCACCACTGGTTCCACAGGATAACTATGCGACCGTCTGCTTTTGGAGAGGTCATCGCCTCGGAACGCCTATGGGCAGCTCTGCTCCTTCAGCGTAACGGAGTCAGAATCAACTCAACAGAACACAGCCGCAGCAGCACAATAGTTCTCTGTGTCCTTGGAAGACAATAGTCCCTTTGTACTTTTATGTGTCTGATTGAAAAAAATGCTCATCTCTTTTTTAATGGTTTTATTGGCAATGTCTCATATATCATACCATTTATAAATAAGATTTGTGCAATCATTAGCACAATCAAGTTCAGAACATTTTCTTCTCATATCCATTGTTGTAAAGCTCCCCATTTCCCTCAACCTTCTCTGTTATGTCCCTTTCTGGTTACTGGCTCCATAGATCTACCTATCCTGGATTTCTTTTTTTTCCTATCCTGGATTTCATATAGAGAAAATCATATCAAACACAAACAAGAAGCTAACAAACAAACAAAACCACAAAATCAATGACTAGACACAACATAGAAAACCTGAATCAAAGAGAAAACAGAAACTATTAAAAATTGAAACAACTTTAAAATGGGTCAAAGGGGAAATCAAATGTTAAGATGTTATATTTTAACTTAACTACATCTGCCATAATCAACTTTACATTGATTTCTGCCTAACAGTAAGGCTATTCATATCCCTTACAGTGGCCAGAGGTGGCTAATCAGAGATTTCATTTAAGACTGGACCTATAAATGAATTTTGGGCTTCCACTGTCTTCCATAACCTTCTGAAAATGAGGTGTTTGCAATTTAAGTTCTGACTCTATTACCTCATTAGGATTTGGTTTTTATTATTTACAGTTCTTGGATCACACAGGCTGGTGTGTTTCTTTCATGTGGAATTAGTTGACACCTTACTTAGATACATACTTATTTTAAGACAAGCCTTTAAGACCCAAAATGCTATTCTTTCTAATAATTTAATATCTAGCATGGTACTTTGTAATACCTGATTTTTCTTTCATTTCGTCCTCACCACTATATATATAGAGATTGTTATATCAGTGTTTCTCTAGATAAAAATTGTT
Source organism: Echinops telfairi (assembly GCF_000313985.2). Lineage (NCBI taxonomy): Eukaryota > Metazoa > Chordata > Mammalia > Afrosoricida > Tenrecidae > Echinops > Echinops telfairi. The sequence goes on from NW_022103899.1 coordinate 13,552,675, forward strand.
CATTTTTCTGAGTGTCACATGTATGCCTTCCCCACATTTTACATCTCATTTCCACAGACATGGAGAGAAATACATGAAGCATTCGTTTATCCGTGTTTCTGTATTGGCCTGAATTACAGTGGGTGTGTGTGTGTGTGTGTGTGTGTGTATGAAGAATGTTTCTGCTGAAACATAAAGCGCATTGACACTTAGTTTCAACAGTGCTACTAGATTACTCCCAGGAATGACTGTTGTGATTTATCCTTCTCTCAGCAGGGCAAGCCAGAATTTTGTGTGATTAAGATGTTTTTGCCTTTGGGGAAAATGATAATGTACGTGTTTATTTGAAATGCATTTTTGTAGTTGATTTTATGGCAAGATTCAAATTTATTTTACTCCATGTAGTGAGCCCTTTCCCCAACATGGTTTTTCCACTGATTTGTCTGAACAATTTTACTACGTGTTAAGTTCCCATAGAATGCCTGTATGTGGGACTGTCTTTTGGGCTATTTTTTTCCACTGTTCTTCCCAGTGTTCCTGTCCAACTGAATATATTATTGTGTTTATTGTTGCATTTTCATCGTATCATTTTACAATTACCTTTTAAACATATATTTGGAATGATTTTGCAACATTCTCCAAGAGTTACATTTGGGTTGTGTTTGGGAAATGCATTTAACATATGATATATTGTGAAATTTTAGTGTGTCAAAACATTGAGTAATCCAGAAACATGTTATTTCTCTTTATATATTCACATAATTACTTACTTAATGGTTTTTTGGGGAGCAAGAATGCAGTAGTAGAAGCAATCTGCTCTCTAATCGCTTTTGTTTTTCTCTCTTACCAGAGTTAACTATGCTAAATTAAGTACCTGTCATTCCCACAAATTTTTAAGTGTGTAAGTTTTTTTAATAAGACATTTTACTGGGGACTCTTACAGCTCTTACGACAATCCATACATCAATTGTATCAAGCACATTTGTAAACAAATCGTCTTATCACCACCGAGGAAAATGAAGAAAAATCTTAGACTAGTCATCTACAAGAAGTACAGATGGCAAAGCCTAGACAACGTTTAGGTTTCCCTCAAGAACCTTAAGTGAAAAGTATTACTTTTATGTTCATAGTGTTGGAATATTTTAAATATGTAAGTTTGCAATTATTTAAAATGTTTTAAAAATGCAAAGTGAATAAGGTACCATAATGACAAGTCAGTTTTCAATCAGTCCCAGTGTGATATGGAAAATAGAAAGGAAAAATACATAAATCAACAAATTCAGTCGGTGTTTATCTTCACCATAAGTGGTTCACAGTCAGAACCTTTATCACCTTCGATTGTTTCCTTAACTGAGACCTAGTTTTCAGTTTATGCAAATGTTAAAAACATGCTTTACAAACCCAAAGGAGTCCACATACACATGTATAGAATTGGTATTTATAAAGGTGCTATAGACAGAGGTGAAAAGCCTCTTACTCTTCTGTAGTACAGTTAGAGACTCTGAAAGTTGAATCTATAGGGAAATAAAAGCAAAAGAAAGCAGAGCCAAATGCAACTTAAATCTGAGCTTGGATCTTCAACTAAATGTTACAGCAGATGAGTACTTCATTCTAAGGGAGAGATAATGTGCTGTACTGCGCATTGACTCCTAATTTTAAGTTTCTTATAATTTAGACCTTGTTACCTGGACAAATACTAATCTTTGTTGTCAATGAATGACATACTATTCTATGCTCTTACAAATTTCACTTACTTTGGCAAATGTTTTCTTTTATGTCTTCCAAGTTACTAGATATAATGTCTTGAATTTGATAGAGGACCAATTGAAGTTAGAATTTATGGGTAATTACTATAAAGGTTGATTCTTCAAGTAACCAGAAAACAGATAAACCTTCTGGTTATCTTAACAATGCTTTTTATTCAGGACATCTTAAATCTCTTTTCTGTTGTTGTTCCTCTTCATTTTCTTACTTTTTGTCTTTGCCTTTTGCTTTCTTTTTTAGGTTTCTAGAGAATATGTATATTAACAAAGATCTGTTCGTCTCACTTAAGGCACTGTCATTTTCCAATTACATAATACTTGTGATTCTTATATGCTATAAATAACATGGCTATTTGCCAAATATGAAGAGTAACTGTGTGTATTCATGTATTTGTATTTCTTTCAACAGTAAACTAGAAAAGACATCACAAATATTTGCCAAACCCCTCAGGGAAACTCTCTATGACACAGAAATTAAGCTCTATAACCATCTTACATTTACAGGGATATGTAAAGAAAGTTCCTAGGAGGGCTCTAGTTCATACATGCCCTGTATATGCAAATTACATATGTCTCAGTATGTCTCTGTGGTCATGGGTATAAATATACATCTCTTTGCGGCAGTGGGCCATCCTGTCTTCCATATTTCTTTTTTTTTTAATCAATTTATTGGGGCTCATACAATTCATCACAATACATAGATCAATTGTGTAAAGCACATCTATACATTTGTTGCCCTCATTATTCCCAAAATTCGCTTGCCTCTTGGGTTCCCGGAATCTGCTAATTTTCCTTTTTTCCCCCCTTCCCCTTCCCTTCTCCTCCCCTCTCCCCCATGCACCCTTAATAAGTTATAAATTATTATTGTATCTTATATTACACTGTCCAGCGTCTCCCTTCACCCACCCTTCTGCTGCCCGTCCCCCAGAGAGGAGGTTATATGTAGCTCCCTGTGATCCATTCCCCCTTCCTACACCCCCCTTCCCTCCTGGTATCGCCACTGTCACCCCTGGTCCTGAGAGGTTCATCTGTCCTAGATTCCTGTTTCCAGTGCTTCAGCAGCTGTGGAGACGTTTCAGTTGTCACTCCATCGCTCTCTGGGGGCCTTATTTTTCACCAGTGCCTTCGTTGCAGCTTGGACTTCTCCCTTTAGCACCCTTGGTCCTGGTCAGGTTTCCCTCAAAATGGCTGAATGTTGCCCATTTCTTTTTGATCCCGGGACTCTGCCTATCTGTCCATTTTCTTTTGATTCTTCTTGTATCTTTAAATATTTTTACCCACATAATCTTTCAGTATTGCAACGTGGTTCTTGACACTTTTCCTTCAGTTCTTTTGGTTGATATATGCTGAGTTTTGTAGTTCCTTTGGGGGTTTCTAGCTTTAAGTCATTGTTACTTTGTGTTCTTGGGCTGCTCTTTGACATTTTCTGTTTCAACTTTTTTATGTTATCATTCTTCCATTTGCTCTAGTTTATCGATGATCAGAAGCAAGTTTCCGAGTGTCTTTTGACGTCTACTTTGACCTTTTTCTGTCCTGTCTTTGCAAGGACCTTTTGCTTTCTGCATGTATGGCGTTCTTGGTGCCCTCCCAGAGTTCCTTAGGCTTTCTGTCATTGGTGTTCGCGGAATCAAACCTTTTTCTTTCTTTTGAGATATTCCTAAAATCCAGGTGGGATATATTCAAAGTTGTACTTTGGCTCTCTTGGACTTGTTTTCATTTTCTTCAGCTTGATCCTGAACTTCCATGTGAGCAAAGGATGCCCGTTCCTCCATCAGCTGATGACTGACTGTGAGTTGCTGGTATGGTGCTTCTCCATCATTTCTCGCCACCGATGTAGTACAGTTAATGTTCATGTCTTCGTTATGGAGGGGTCCACATTTATAGTTACCATTTGTGCTATTGAGAAAAAGTTCTTTGCTACGAAGAAGTTATTGGTCTTTCAAAATTCTATCATGTGATTTCCATCTTCGTTTATATCACGGACACACCGACATCTTCAAACCGTTGGTCCTTCCCCTTTATTTCCAACTTTTGTATTTTAATTGCCAATAATTACCCACTTTAAACTGAACAAATGGATAGAATTCTTCCATTTCTTCCTTGTTATTCAATAGTGGTTGGTGCATAGCTTTGAATAATAGTTGATTGGATTTCCTTGAGATCAGATAGAAATCATCATATCACAGAAAGCATTTAACTTCCAGATGGATCTTAAGGTTTCCTTTATGAGGATGCAATAAAGCCAAAACTTTCATCTGTCATTCCGGCATAGTAAACCATAGTGGTTTCCTGTTTCCAAATGGCCGGTTCCAGTCAATTTCAATTCACCAAACCCTAGAATACTAATCTTTATACATTCCATTCACTTTTTAACAGATTCCAATTTTCCTAGACTCATACTTCTTACATCCCAAGTTACAATTATTAGTAGATGCATCCAGCTGCTTTTGTTCTGTTTGGCTTGTGCCCCGTCAATGAAGGTCCCAACAGCTTTACGCCCCGTCTTCACTCCATGCACGTTGCTGTGGTCCACTCTACATTGAAAAGAGAGCTCTTCCTCAGCCATGCTTTGAGTACCTTCTGACCTGAGTCTCATCTTTTGTCTCTATCTCGGACAATGTCCGGGTGCTATTCATTAGATTTTCAGTATCTGACAAATGTTTTGATATTATCCATAAGGTTTTCATTGGCAAATCCCTCAGATGTAGACAATCTATCCTCCTTCTTCATAGTCTGTTCTTAATCTGGAAGCTCTGATGAAATTTGTGTGACCCTGCCACCAGTGCTTGAAATACCAGTGACATAGCTTCCAGCATCAGAGTAACACACACGCTACCACAGTACAACAAACTTTCAGACAAGTTGAGGTAGTTAGTTTATTGTGCCAACTTAGCCGATAAACACATGTGGGGTTAATTGAAGGGCAGAGGGATAAATGGCTCACTGAGCCTCCTTTTGAGTTCTTGGGTCTCTTGCTTGTGATGGTTGAACCAGAGTGCAGGTGCCTTAGCCAGTTCCCTGCTTCAGCTGGCAAGGCTCACTTCTTGCAAGACATCCCCAAGGAGAAGCCACATGAACCTACCCCAATGCAGCCCTGGGTGCTGGAGCAGCTGTGTGGAGACTCCTGCCAGTGCTGAGATGCTTACACATTCACTGATTCAGCTTTCCTCCTGCAGTCGCCATCATAGTGTGTGTTTTGTGAGACAGAGGAGGATTTTGTGGATTGGTGGGTTAATGTTGGACTTGTGGGTTTGGCCAGCACTGGGTTGGGATGTTTTCTTGATGTGCACTTAACCTTTATATAAACTCTCTCTTATACATGAGTTTCTGTGGATTTGTTTCTCTAAAGTACCCAGACTAACACACAAGTGGTGGCTGATATACACACACATGCGTGCGCACACATGTGCATACACACGCATGCTATATACCTAGTAATGACTGTGAAGGTGAGGCTTTGTTATTTTTTGTATGTAGGGTCTCAATGAGTAGGAAACAACTTGACAGTGCCTTACGTGTGTGTGTGTGTGTGTGTGTTGCCTTTAAAAGGTCATGGGAAAATGCCATCTTTTGAAGCCCTTTCATATGTAGCTATATATTTAGAAAATATGTGAGAGAGATATATATCAGCCACCACTTGTCTTTTTGTCATGTGTGTATATATGCATGTATGTGTGTGTGTGTATTGAGCTTACTGTTGGAGGCCCTGTTTTAATCCATATTTTTGAGAGCCTTTTTCACTGACCCTCATATTTACCAGGTTTGCCCTTCCCTAGGGACTAGTGCCTTCTGATGACATGCTCAAAGTGCATGAGGAAAAGTCTCCACGTCCTCTCTTCTAAGGAACATTCTGACTACATTCCTTTCAAACAAGAATTTTTCCTTCTTCTGTTATTCCATGGTATATTTAATATAATTTGCCTACATCATCATTCAAGGCCTTTAATTCTTCTTTTATCTTTCTTATTCATTTCTTAGCTTGCACCTGCATATTGACACGTTAAAGCTCTTTTCGAGTACACTGACCCCATGCATTGCATAGTTTACATTCCTGCCTGCTGCTTCCATGGGTCTTTTGGATTTCTGGACAATTTCACTCTTTTGTTTGTTTCCTGTAATGCTGCTTGTTGGACCAAGTGTGAAGATTTTTGTTTCCTCTATTTTGAGTAGAATCTATCGTGAGGTCGAATCACAGTGAAGGTAGAATCCGTCTGTAATCTGTCGTCTTTGTTCTTCACTAGTAGTAGTGCTCCAAGACCTTGTCACCTTCAGTCAACAAGGTTAAGGCATCTGCATGTCACAGGTTGTTAACCGTCTTCAGTGCTGTTGCCGCACTCCTTCCTGGGAGCTATCACTTTTGGGATTATATGTTCAACACACAAATTGAATTAATCTAAGAGAATACAACCCTGAGACACACCTTTCTTGATTGAAAATCAGTGTCCCCTTGTTTTCCTAGAAGCACTGCTTCTTGGTCTATGTGCAATTCTTAGGAGCACAGTGATCCACAGTTACCGTGTTTCCCCAAAAGTAAGACATCCCCTGAGAATAAGACCTACTTACAGTTTTGCCTCTCACTGAAATATAAGGCATCCCCTGAAAATAAGACCTCCCCGAACATAAGGCCTCCCCAATAATAACCGCCCCC
>NW_022103899.1:13559262-13585922 GCF_000313985.2 Echinops telfairi
ATTCACAGTTTGTCTGGTTATGCCGGTTTGTGATGACAACTACTACTGTACCATATACAGGCAATAAATTTCCTTTTTTGTTGTTCAACAATAAATGTGTACCATATTCTTCTTCATGGAAAAAATAAGATATCCCCTGAAAATAAGAGCTAGCGCATCTTTGGGAACAAAAATCAGTATAAGACACTGTCTTAAAAAAAAGAGAGACATTGTCTTATTTTCAGGGAAACACGGTAGATGCATTTGCATGTCAGTAAAACACAAATAAAAATATTTCTAGTATTCTCTGCCTTCAGGCAAGATCCATCTGAGATTAGCAATAATAACCTTCATTCCACCTCCTTTTCTAAATCCAACTCACATTTCTGGGACTTCCCTGATAATTTACTGCTTCAACTGTTTAAATCATCTTCAGCAGAAGTTTACTTGCATGCCCTACTGATATAGTTCAATCGTTTCTACATTCTACTGGATTACCTTTGGGGGGGAATGAGCAAAAATATGGATCTCTTCCAGGCTGTTTGGCCCATAGCTCTCTTCCAAATTTCTTGGCATAGGCCAGTGAGCACCTCCTGCTCAGTGTCTGTTGTTACAATTGTATTGATGTTCTGTCTGTTTCTGGAGGCTTGTTTTCACCAAGGCCTTCAGTGCAGCTCAGACTTCCTCCTTCAGTTCTTGATCACAAGCTACCTCCTGAAATCCGATGGACGCTGCCTAGATTTTTCTTTGGTACAGTGATGCTGTTTATTCCTTTCACAGTCTTTTGATGCTGCCTCATTGTTCCATATTTTACTCATGTCCTTTGCAATATTGCAACCCAAGGATGGACTCTTTTCTTTACTTCTTTATGCTTGAGAAACAAAGAGGATTTTGGGTTGATTGTTTTTCCTGTTTGGTTTTAAAACTCTAAGTCTTGGCACATTTCATTGTAATATTTTGTTCTGTCTTCTGGGACAGCTCTTTGGCTTCAGCGTTTCTTCAGTTTGCTTGAGTTGTGGTGCGTTAAAGAGCAAGTAAAGTCTCTGCTGCCATCCATTTGACTTTGATTTTCTTTCCTGCCTCCCTGGGGACTTTGGGCTTCTTCATGTAGGACGAAGACTTGTTTCTCAGCATGTAAGTGTGATAAGGTGTTCAGAAGTGATTATTTAATTGGGCTCTGTTAATGACCTGTTGTGTGGGTTACTAAAACTTTAATTTTATTGGTATTAAAAATATTCATTCTCACAATTCTTCACAACTTTTGTGATAAAGAATTTTTGAAGGAAGTTTTTTAATATGTTAGCATTTTAGAAAGTCCTCATTTTTGAGGGATTTAGAAGTCAGTCAGAACATTCTTGTGAAGCTTCACTCCACTGGGAATTACTGATTACTAGAACCTTGACCCTGTAGACATGATAATGAGAAATACAAATCTTGGCTAAACTGGATGTCTACTGTTTCGCTCTTCTTTCCCTCTCGTTATGTTTTTCTTTACCTAACCTTGTTGAGTTGACCCAGTTTTCAAGCTCACTACCATTGGCATTATTTCTTTCCTACTGCCTACCTTCCATAATACAATCTGGTTACTGCCACTGTAAGTATAAAATTTGAAAAAATATGAATAATTTTGTTACTGTTATATACTACTGATTCTTTTGCCTCTCCCCATTTCATTAGACTTAGTTTATTTTATTCGAGTTTTGTTACAGTAAAGCACATTGAGAAATATGCTATCACTCACAAACTCTTGAGCTCTTCCATATCCAAAATTATCTTTATTCACTCACACAATTTTATGTTCATTTTATTTCGTGCAAATTTCCAAGTTTAACATAATTTTACCTTCAGAATTTTGAAGTCATGGCTTAATTACCTTTAAATATTCCTTAACTTAACCTAAAGTCTGATATCCACTAGCTTCTTTCTTTTATAGATAACCTAGTCTGCTGTCCCCAAACACTAATGATTCTATCTCCTTGGGCAGTTTTGACATAAATATCATGAGGTCCTATCTTAATTTGAGTATAATGTTATTCATCTTGTTTAGGTCTTGTTAGTTTCAAATTTTAGACTGATGTATTTGATTATTTCTTCCATTACTTTCTGTTCTTTTTAGTGTAACTTCTGTTAAGTGTGTCATGGATATTATATTTTTTTCCAGAGTTATTACTTGTTGCATTCACTTGTGTCAATTTGGTTTTCAAAATAGACACACATGTAAATGTATTTTCATGGGCAATACGGATTTTTTTAAAATGCATATTTCTGTAAATGGATTATCTTTTCAAATATTTATACTGACCATAGTTATAATCTTATATATTCAGCTTTTCCTCCATTAACTATTTCCTCATAATTTAGTTTCATTGTTTGGTGCATTCATTTGGTGTGTTAGGCTGTGTTTTACAGAGAAACAAAACCAGTGACAATCATATAGGTATCAGAACAGTTATATTGAGGAAAAGAAGACAAAACTGTAGCCAGACAAGCCCAATCCAACAAAAGTCCTTGGGTCAGAAGCTAAACAGGAGACCCTTCATGACTCACGAAGCTACATGGTCCATGAACAAGAAAACAGGATAACAAATCAGGAGGCAGGATGGTGGAGGCTGCATCAAATGAATCCAAGGTTATCAGAGTACATAGAAGGTTGCTGATAGGTCCAAGAGTTAGCCAACCTCATGGCAGGCCACCAGCCCAAGTCTTACCTAACCAGAGACAGGATCCAGGCCAGCAGAAAGAAGAAAAGGAAAGGAACATAGTTCTCCACAATGTCAGTTTATATATATGACGTAGTCCACACACCCCAGCGACATCATCAGGCTGTGACTTTAGGAAGGGGTTGCATTGTTTATATTATGTTAAGTCACATTATAGGGGAAGCCTTAATGTCAAACTTCTGAGGATCCTGACTCAGTCAAGTTGACACAAAACCAAACTATCACACTTAGATTGAGGACAAATATCTATTAATTCCCAGTTGTCTGCTTATCCTTCTTATAGAGGTCCCAGATGTAACAGATCCCATTCCAAGTAAGATTCATATTCTACTTTTGGTTAAAATCAATTTTAGTGGTTGATAACTAGCTCTGACATTTACAGAGAAAAGGCGCAGTATGTGGTTTATGGGATATAAGCTTGTCTTATGGACATGCCACATCTCACAGTCCCCAGACCCACTTTGACTATCTTCTGGATACAACTCTCCTTTCCACAAAGTTGCAAGTGAGGTTTTATCCTGGATGCAGTCACATACATCACTGTATTACTTTCTTTCCTTTGTTTTCTCCTCTACTCTGTTCATGAAGATATGGCGTACCATGGCCTTTATTCCACTCCTCTTCTGGGTCTAGTGTCCAGCGGAAGTGTCTTATACAGATGTATCTGCTATACTTTTTAGAAAATAAGTGTTCAAGGTTTAGTCCAGAAGAAAATTCTTCTGTGGTAACCGCTTACCACTTACTCTTGATGGGCAGTGGGACAGGCCCTCTGATCTATTATTGTGAAGACGATATTTGTTTTCATCGGACTATGCCTCACTCTTCACCCAACTTTGCTGACTTTCCACCTCCATTTCTCACTAGATGAGAGAGGTTGAATAACATAGTGAGAGATGTTCTCTGGTTGGCTGGACTTTCTCCTTTGTATTGTTTTGGCTGAAGTTTTGTCTGTGGGTTTTTCCATGAGTTCAATTTTATCTGCTTTGTCATTGTTCTTTTGTTTTGTTTTTGTTTGTTTTGCATTGTCTTAAGTATTCCATAAATTCTGTCTTTTGAATGGTAGAGGAAGAAGGTGTGTGCATCATCCACCAGTGTGATTCAAATTCCTCTCTTGTTTTGAGAGAGGATTTCTTACCTAGCACTTTTGCTTGCCATCTTTAAGCTCAACTTCAGAAAATACCCTCTTCTGTCTCTGAAACACTTCAATCAATAGGAATTTTCACGCAAAGAATCATGATTCTGCTTCCTCCCCCTCCCACTATCATGATCCGAATTCTACCTTGAAAATCTGGCTGGACCAGAGGATGTCCACTGGTACAGATAGGAACTGGAAATACAGGGAATCCAGGGCAAATGGTCCCTTCAGGACCAGTGGTGTGAGTGGCGATATTGGGAGGGTAGAGGGAGGTTGGGTTGGAAAGGGGGAACCGATTACAAGGATCTACATGTGACCTCCTCCCTGGAAGACGGACAACAGAAAAGTGGGTGAAAGGAGACGTCGGACAGCACAAGATATGACAAAATAATAATTTGTAAATTATCAGGGGTTCATGAGGGAGGGGGGAGTAGGGAGGGAGGGGAAAAAATGAGGACCTGATGCCAGGGGCTTAAGTGGAGAGCAAATGTTTTGAGAATGATGAGGGCAATGAATGTACAAATGTGCTTTACACAATTAATGTATGTATGGATTGTGATAAGTGTTGTATGAGCCCCTAATAAAACGATTTAAAAAAAACAGTTGTATGAGACCCGATAAAATGATTAAAAAGAAAAAAAGAATCGTGACTCTAGACTACCAAAGGCTAGAGCACAGCTCCACTGGTAACTTTGACCATTATCTCTAGACCTTTTCCCTGCGAAGCACTCCCTTTGATCCTTGATAGACTTGGATACTTTCTCTGTAGATCAGAGGAATGCACTTGGTCTTGAAAGAGACTGTAATGAAAAGTTAGCCTGTCTTTCTTATTTTAAGACCAGGACAATATAAAAACTAAGTAGTTTAAAGAAGAATAAAGTATGATTCCCTTCTGAGCTGATATACGTTTGAAACCAGATAGCTCCCCAAGTTCATAATTTCCAGCAATACATTTACATAAAAATTGTGTAATGTTGAGATGAGCCCAGCATCTGCCTTCAATAAATTAATAGTTTTCAGATGTCCATTAGTGTAATACAATAATAGACCCCCGCAAGATGACATGTATATATCATACTATGCGTATCCACCCAGTGCCATGAACCCCAAATTTCTTATATGGTTGTTGTTGTTAGGTGTTTGTTGTTAAAGGCAATTCCTACTCACAACAAGCACGTGTTCCCAGAGTAGGGCTGCTCTGTAGGGTATCTTGGTCACAGTGCATCACCAGACCTTGCTTCTGCAGTACTTCCGGTGAGTTCAAACCACCGACCTTTGAATTAGCAATTGTGTACAAACCATTCGTGCCATAGAAGCAAGCATATTAAGTTACTCACAAATGAATGTAGGAAAGAATGTGCTAGAGAGCACAGAAACCCTGGCTTTCAGCCTACATCCACCTTGTTCTGTCAATGTGAGCAGGACTGCATAAAGTACACGGGAATCTTCTATCAAGTCATCTCAGGGAGGCCAAGCACAGGCATCTGGAGCCTTACAAGATTCCTTAGGTAACTCTTACTCGCTCTCTCCCCCACCTCTCAACAGGTCTACTCAGCATGAGGAGCTGGACCTGCTTGTCTCCAAGACCTGTTCTCAATTGCTGTCAAGTTCAGAAAATGCTCAGCCAGGGTTTCTGTTTTCCTTTTCAAAATGTGGACATGTGTAAAGACAATTCCCTTCTAACTGCTATAACCTGGTTTAAATAATGAGTAATTATGTGACCCATATAGAATTAGCAATTTCCATCCACCTACTGAATTTTGAACAAAGTTCTGTACATTAATGCTATCATCAGGCTTTCTCAGAGCCCATGGGAATGAAATGCCTAAACCGTGGCATCTTTACGCTCTTGCTGTTGGGCCTGGAGGTGAGGCATTACAGTGAGATGTCATATCTTCAGCACTTTGCATCACGGATAGAAGAAGAAGAACCCGGTCCAGAGAACTGCAAAGCCGTGGAGAGGGACAGCAAAGCTCTTGGCAGCAGGATTTCTAGTTTATTCTTAGTCTAAAGAAATGTTGGAGTAAAGATACTCTTTGAATAGCAATTTATTTCTCATACTATTCCCTGTATGATATTCCTTTGTACATACAAGCACTCGCTTAAGGAAACTGCAAACTCAAAGTCTATACACTGAAAATATGAATTAAAAAAATACCAGAACAAAATACCAAGAATGACATTTTATAGAATAATTAACTAAAGCAGATTTATATGCCTTCGTGATCTTAATAGTACTTTTGCCTGTATTTTTAAGTTTTATTGACTGAAATATCACATGATTATAAGTTAATGAAATATTCATTTATTATTTAGCTTTTAAAAATACATAACTATCTTGGCAGGTAAGAGTACCATGCTACTTTACAAAAACACTTTAAGATAATTAACTAAACTCTATTTTTATTTACTACAACTATTAAACATTTCTTTTTCTATCTCTTTTTAGATGAAAAAATAAAGATCGTTTCATCTTATGCTAATCAAAGAATGAAGTGGAGTATGACTGGGTCGTTCTCCATGACTGTATGGATGTTGTTGTTCGGTACCATCGGTCAGCTCTTACGATCGAATGATACGCTGCCCACACTCTGCTAGTCTCACCATTGTTGTGTCCGGGGGTATTTTCTTCTTCATAACTTCAATGTTTCAAATACTGATCGATGTTTTCGGCTGTTTCTCCTCATTTTGAGTCATTTCCATAATCAAATGAAGATTCCAAAGGCTTTCTTCCATCTACGTCATTATGACTGACCCTGCTTTGAGAAGGCAGCTCTTTCTCAATCATATTTTTAGTACCTTCTGACCTGAGGGGCTCATTTGGGCCCCTCCATCTGACAATTTTATGCTGCTATTCATAAGGTTTGAGTGTATCTGACAGTGTTCCACTGCTGTTCGGTGGCTAATCATGCAGAAATAGACAGCCGATTCCTTCTTCATAATCTGCTCTTAGTCTGGAAGTTCCACTGAAACCTGCTCCCCTTCAGGGACCCTGCTGGTATTTGAATTACTGGCAACTTCTAGCATCTTAACAACATGCAAGTCACCACCATATGACAGGCTAATGCATAGATATTGGACACAAAATATAGAAAACTACATTTCTCAGCAAAGTTACAGTTCATGAAATAAATATTTCAAGTGTAGTATAGGTTTAACCTTGAACATTTAATTTTGTAGGTAGTTTTTCAGTTGTATTACAAGTATCCTGGCTATTTATTGTGTTAGGTCCTGTTGAGTGGATTTTTGACTCAGAGAGACCACATATGATAGAGTAAAACTACCCCAGAGGCTCTTCTGAGTTGTAATGTCCATGGAGACGCTTCGCAAGGACTTTCTCCTGTGCAGTCCCGTGGTTTCTAATCGGCTATCTTCCAGTTAGCAGCCATGAACGTGGCTGTTGCACCACCAGGACATGCATTCTGATAACTCCTCATAAAGTACTGTATTCTGCCAGATACTATTTTTTAATCAAACGACTCAGAACATTTGAGGTCATGTTTTATAATGACTGTTAATACATATTTATTAGGCACCTGTTTCTTAACTAGTTCTATATATAACATAAAAAGCATACTAATTGTCTTATTTGTTAATCTTGTCTATTTTTGTCATTAGCATAGAAAAGGGCATTACTTGATCAAAATAATTTTAAATAAAACCAATGAATTAGTATTGACATTGTGTATTTGAAGTGGTTTACTTCATGTCTAGTCATCTACATCATAAGAAAAATATAATCAATTAATGTAAATTAAATAAGTTAGGCAAGCTAGCTTTGCCTGATATGTGGAAAATGTTAAATACAACATGGTTCCTATTTGCTTCAGGTATACGCATCCATACAAGTGAATATGCACATCCCATGGTTGAATAGAACTAAATGACAATATAGTATTTGTAAATAAAATAATATATCAATAGTAAAATTATATCAATTTAAAGAAAGTTAGGATAAGAAATAAACACACACCAGATCAGTTGCTTTTAAATATTTGCTTCTATGTCTAAAGTATTCTGGACTTATTTGCCAGTGTCATGGCAGCACCAGACTGGCTTGGACCAATGCTGGGTGACTTGAGACAGCCTCTCCTCCACTTTATACCCAGAGGGAGCGCAGAAACAGCAAGAACATCTTACATTTAAGGTTATAACTGATGCACGGAGGCACAGTCTCAGTAGCACAGACACTGGTTCGGCAAGTACTAATCTCAGGCAGGCTTTGCTTGAGTCAGCAATGGTTACAGCCTCTCCATTGTTCTTATGCCAGGAGGGGTGGAGTCCAGTATCAGGGTATACCTGACCTCTCTAACATCTAACAAATGCCAGAGACACAGAGTGTATACTGTGAATGCATGTATGTGCACATTAACGTTCTTAGGATATGAATAATAAAACTGAAACCTTCTTGGGATCTCATAAGGATCTGAAATTTGTAATTTGACATGACTACCTTAGCCAGCTGGTCCATGCAGTACCCTAATAGCCTGTACCGTTATCTTTCCCAGCAGGCAGTGGTGACTTACATGGGTAACTAAGTCTGTTTCATATTCCTACTAGCAGTGTTCCATTATGCACAATAAGAAACATTCCTGCTTTTAAAGAGTTCATTTTGAGTAGTTTAAAGACCTAGGAAGGGAAGGTCTTCAAGACAAAGAGCCCAAATGTATGAATCCCTCTAGAGGAATACAAATTGATTAGTGAGAGCTAGACTTAAAGAGAACATTCTGTGTCTACTACTCACTAACAAATCACTCCAAAACTCGGGGAGTTGAACAACAATTTTTTTAATAAATGATTATATGAGATGTCATTGCGCTCTAGGTTCAGATGGTGGCTCTTCTGCCGGCATGTTCTGGACTCTGTCATGAAGCTTCGGTCCCGTGGCTGGTTGGTGGGGGTTGATTCTCTCTAGATCTCACCTGTATGTCTGGTCACTGGGACAAAGGGATAATTAAGGCATCTTCCTTCACTTTCTGTTAGCTCTAGCGACAATTTATTTCAGGACAACTGAATTCCAAATCAATAAGTGTACAACCACTTCTCAAATATCTACTACATTTGACACAAACATGTACTTTCCATGTGTGTTTACTAAGTACCCCCTCCTCTCAGGAGGTAATTTCCTAAACACCGTCATGCCGTTAAAAATATATATGTTGCTATCAAAAAACAATCATGTAATGCTGCTTACAAAATACATCCTGGAAGAAGTGGACAGTTGACAAACAAATGTAGAAGTGTGTTGTTTGCCTACTGTTTTAAAAAGGAATCCCTTTACAGCGTCAAACACTCATTAATAGTATGAAATGTGACTTCTGACCTTTGTCCAACAGTTCTTCTCCAAGGCCATCCATTTGCCTTATAAAAATACCCAAGTCAAGCCATTGTGATTGATCATAATGATTGTTTATAATGTAAATTTTTCAACTAGAAAAAAACAATCACTGAGTAGCTGTACACCTGGTAAATTGAAAGACATTAGTTACATATCTTTCTGTCCTATGTTAATAAAGAAAAATGTTGCATTTAGGGTACATTTCAAGTTTCACCTTTTGAAACATATTTGCTTGAAATTTCAAGAAACTGTACTACGTATCTGCATATTATTTAACAGATCCTATGAACTCTTCTTACAATGACCTATTACATTCATCTCCATTCACATCATCTGATGGGACTGTAATGCCACTAGAGAGTCTGCAGTAAGGAGGCAGGACTGTACTTGCAAAAAATTAGCATCAATAAACTATTTGTCTTTTTAAATGAATCTGTTACACTCTCTTGTTAAAAATGTTCTGTATATCAGCAATAATTTCACTTTAAGATTTAATTATAATTGACAGAATGAGAATATGTAATAGGCTGTTGATGGGAGTAAGACCAGCATTTCAATTTTGAGACCATTCCATACAATCTGTGTTTCTTCATATTTAATACATGTGGACCCCTGGAGAAAACATCTGTGAATCTCCTGCAATCCCCAAATTCTGGGTTTTTTTAATTCTGCCATATATCAGTATTCACAAATAATAAAACCAGAAGTAATCCCACTATACATTGAAACAATAAATGAGTAATCTTTTTTTGAAAGGACTCATACCTAAGGAATAACCTCAGGTTCAAGAAGCAATGACTCTGAGATCTTCAATTTAAATCCCAGCGCCATTTAGAAATATTTTATGGTGACTTCAAATGGAGCTAAGGGGTGACTCGGTTGTGACAGACACGGGTCTCCTTTGAGCATTGCTCACTGTGGAAGACTTCCTCCTGGAAGACTGCTTACTGATCAGCTCATACTGAGAACCAAGATGATGATTAAAATGGAAGCGATGTCCTCCTGGTATAGTTATTAACCTTTATGACCCTATATGATTACTGCTTACCAAAGTCCAACATGGTCTTTCTAAAACTCCTTTAAAAAGAATCAATGACAGAGCAAAATCTACACAATTAAAAAAATTAAAAATATACTATTTAACTAAAATATTCATTTAAACATACAAATATCATTTTTTTAATTGTGGACATCTTTAGGACCTTGTCCTTGAGGCCATCCAGAGGCCAGGGGAACAAATAGGTCTCCATCATGGACTTGATCTTCATGGCCTTGACCAGATGACTCAGCTTGGTGACAGGAAGCCCACTCCTTGTCTTCGCCTCATCCAAGTCCTTGCAGGCTGCTGCCTACACCTCCTTGGAAGCCACAGTGAGCTCCTGCCCCCGAACCCGGGGCCTCCAGCCCACCCGCCCGCTGCTGCGCTGGTCATCGCCATTTGGTGTTTTCTCAGAGCAGAAGCCCTAGCATGACACGCTAACGGTTGAGGGAGACTGGATTTTATTTCATATTGCTCCCTGGCCACAACTCACTTTCTGTGTTTAGTACCCCTGTAGTGGAAAGAGCTAAACTGAAAAATATTATGCTGATGAGTAAAAGGACAAATATTGTATGATTCCACTTAAATAGGATAATATAGAATAAGCAAATGTTCATGCACAAAAGTCTATTAGTGGTTTGCCAGGATTGGGAGGGAAGGGAAGTGGGAGACTGTGGATAGAAAAATCTGAAATAGTGGTCATGGTTCTACAATATGATAAAAATAGTTCTATTTTATTTATTTACTTTTAGATATTGTTGGGTCAGTTGAACTCATAGTGACCCAACGGGCAGAAGAAAATACTGTGCCATCCTGTCACATCCACACAATTGCTGTGTTTGACTCTATTGTTGCAGCCCCTGTGCCACTTCATCCTGTTGCAGGCCTTTCTCTTCTGAATATCACTGAAATATACATATTAAAATGCAAATGTTTTCTTATATACTCATTTACAGCCATGTACACACACTGACACAAAAAATACAAAGTAAACCAATGTTGCTCCGTGAAGAGGATGCTTATTAGCAACGAGCAATAACAATTGACAATAGTGATTCTGGGCCTACAATGAATGACATATGTAACTTAGAAAGAGAAAAATAGGTTAGATATACTGGGGCATGTGAATCTGTCAATCAGCAGTGCCCTTTCTCTTTCAATTATACTACACTGACTTCTTCATCCTTTACAACACTGCAGGTTTAACCCCGTTAATTAATGATGAGTATCAGTTTCCCAAGGGATGTGATTCCACTGTCTCCTATCTCTGATTTAAATGTGTCCCCTTTACAGTATTCATACTCCAGGGTGTTACAGATTTTACCTTGCCGCCGTCAATTTTCCCAGTGCTTCTTCAGAAATTTCATTTGATGAACAGCATGGTTGCATCCTTAACACATTCTTCCCAAGAGCATTTTTATCAGTACTCTTATGTGGAAAATAGTAGTGATATAAAAGTATTGTCGTCGTGTGCCATTGAAAATACATGCAACACAGCAAAACACTGCCCGGTCCTGTGCCGTGCTCACGCTTGTTCTTGTGCTTAGCCCATCATTGCAGCTTTGTGTCAATTCTTCTCTTCGCGGGCTTACCTCTGTTTCGAAGCCACTGCACTGTATCAAGAATGATGTCCTTCTCCGGGGACTGGTCTCTCCTGATAAAAAGTACATGAGATCAAGTCTCATCATCCTTGCCTTTAAAGAGAATCTTGGCCATACTTCTTCCAAGACTGATGTCTTTGTTCATTTGGCAGTCCATGGAACCTTAGGTACTCAAATGCATCTATTTTTTCTTTGGTCTTACTTATTTTCAATATCCAACTTCCACATGCATATGAGGGAATTGAAAACACCATGGCTTGGGTCGGAAAGACTTAAATCTTTAAAGTAACATTCTTGTTTTCAACACTTTAAAGAGGTCTTGTGCCCAAGATTTACCTAATGCAATACTTCCTTTGACCTCTTGACTGTTGCTTTTGTGAGTTGTGAATCCCAGCAAGATGAAAACTTTGACAACTTTAATCTTTTCTCCGCTTATCAGATGTTAACAATGGGTCCAGTTGTGAGGATGTGAGTCTTCTTTACACTGAGTTATAATCCATATTGAAGACTGCAATCCCTGATCTTCATCAGCAAGGGCTTCAATCCTTCTCACTTCAGCAAACAAGGCTGTGTCATATGCATATTGCAGGTTGTTAATGCACATCCCTCTAATTCTGACACTGAATTCTTCAACTAATTCACCTTCTCTAATTATTTGTTTAGCATGCAGTTTAAATAACTATGGTAAGAGAATACAACCTTGAAGCACATATTCCCTGATTTTCAACCATGCAGGTTTCCCTTGTTCTTTTCTCATAACAGCCTTTGATCCCTGTACAGGTTCCATGGGAGCACGATGAAGTGTTCCGGATTTCCCGTTCTTCTCAAGACTGACCGTAGTTTGTTATGATCCCCACAACTGAAAGTCAGCACAGTCAGTAAAACACGAGTAAATGCCTTTCTCCTTTTCTGTGCTTTCTTCCAAGAGCCAACTGCATCTCTTCCTCTTTGTTTCCAACTTTTGCATTCCAATCACGAATAACTATAAGTGTATCGTGATTGCATGTTTGATCAATTTCAGACTGACATGTGGGTAGAATTCATCAATTTCTTCATCACTCATTTCCTGGTGAGTGCATAAATTTGAATGACAGCTGTATTTGGTTGGATTTCTTTGGAATGGGTAGACATTGTTGTATCACAGACAGCATTGTACTTCAAGATAGATCTTGAAATGTCCTTGTTGACGATGAAGGTAACATCATTCCTGTTGATGGTGTCAATCCTGGCATAGGAAACCACATGATTTTCTGATCCAATTTGCCCAGATCAGTCCATTTCAGCTAACTGATGTCTATGTTACTGATCTACTCCATTTCCATGTTTTCAACATCCAATTTTCCTAGATTCAGACTGCATCCATTCCAAGTTCCAAATATTACTTGATGTTTGTACTGTATGTTCTTCTCTGTTTTTGTAAGTTGGGCCCCATTGGCGAATGAAGGATTGAAGGCTTTACTCCCACCAGCTTTCCTCTATCCATGTCTTTATGTTCAAATCTATTTTGAGAAGGCAGCTCCTCCTGCCATAGTTTGATTGCTTTTTGCCCCAAGTGCTCATCTTCTGGCACTGGTACTAACCGTGTCCTGCTGGTGTTCATGAGGTCCTCGGTAACTGACACTCTTTCAGTGCTTTCCCTAGGGTTCTCCAGGGCTAATTTCTCTGAAGTGAACAGCCTGTTCCTTCTTCGTAGTCTCTTCTGTAGTCTAGAAGCTTTGCTGAAACCTGCTTACTTTGGGTGACCCTGCTGGTATTTGTAATACCAGTGACATAGCTTCCAGCATCACAGCAACACACAAGTATGACTCATTTATTGACAAGTAGTAGATAAAAGTAATGTTCCTAAGAATAATGTGATGAGGGATCTCGGAGTTCAGAGGGGAAGAAAAGTCAATTTCAACAAACTAGAGACCTCCCATAAGGAGGAGGTCAGGCATGCCTCCACCATACAATCTTTTGCCTAATTTTCACACCAGCCAAACCTCATACAGCATTCTCTACTTTGATAATTCTTTGCAATGGCCACACTTAGACAATAGCCAAGCTTATGGAGTTTATTAGGAAAGTACCAGCTTCCAAAGGAGCTCTCTTGGTGAAATGGCTGAGGGACCATTCAACTGTTATGGGTTTCTAACCACAAGTTCAGCAGTTTGACGTCACCCGTGGCTCTTTGTAATTAAGCGACAGTCCCTCTAAAACCTGTCCTAAAGGTAAAAAATCGGCTCCATCACAGTTGGTTTTTATTTTTAACAAACTTCAATATAGGATCAGAAACGACTCAGGATACAATTCTTCCATCAGCCCACACAGACCTCCTCATAAACAGGTCTCTCTCTGCCCCTCCAGCCTGACCTCTGCTCTGCTTGAGCAAGATTCACAAAGCTATTTTAGTTCTAATCAAGAGCCCTGGTGGTACTATGTGATACACATTTAACTACTAACCCCAAGGTAAGTGGTTCAAACCCACCAGGAACTCCACCAGAAAAGAGGAGGGTGTTTACTCCAATAAATATCTATGGTATTTGAAATCCGATGTCAGAAATAAATTAATGGCAGTGAGTTGGCTGTTTGGGTTTTGCATAGATGCAGCAGTAATCTCTTCTAGATTGTACTCAACTTTCTGGCTCTGTGTGTCATAAATCCCACAGCACCACCTCTTGCTGGTTTTCCCACCAGCCTTCTGTGTCTGCTGCTACCACTTCTCTACCATATACTGCCTTGGAAAAACAGAGCTATCCCTTCTCCTAACATTTTCCCCAACAGATTATTCATTCTACAAATTAAGGGGAAAATTATAATATCGAAATTGAATAGATTGACTATGTACCCAAAGCAATAATTCTTGCTTGAGAAGCATAGGGAAATAAGTACAAACAATATTTCTGTATTGAGAATACATTTAGAAGCATTTAGCTTTAACCAGTGAGCATGCTAGAGAGATTAGAAAACCACAAAAACAGCAAATTATTGTAGAAGACAGTTATTAGAGTTAAGCAGCACTGGTAATTTATTATTTTCATTCTGCAATATGTCTTTGACTTTCCCATGCTTCCTTGCAGTAGATAAATACCCTCACTTGCCAAATCCGTTCTACTTCCTTGAGTATCTTTGTACCTGACTGGGGAACATTTGTAGAGAAACCAGCAGGAAGACTCACCCATTTCCTGCTGCCCCCACCCAAAGGAAAATAAACCTCTCAACATGAAATGTCACCTACAAAGAGTTGCCAGAAAAGGAATAAATGCTCCTTCTTCAACTTTCTCTTTTTTCCATCTCAGCAGGATTCCTGTTGAGACTAATCAATAAGCTTAAAGAGAGTTAGAGGGAAGACAAGGGAAACCGCTAAAATAAATAGAGCTAAAATAAAATTAAAATAAAACCACTAAAATAAATAGAATTGTGAAAAGGAAAAACTACTCATGACTATTTCCCCTGCCAATAGAGAAGCCAGCTCCATCTTCAGGAGCTCCTCCAAGTTGCAATATCCTTTCTTCTTCAAGATATAAAGTCTATTTTCCAATTATAATAAATTTAAATTCATACACTATCAATCCAATATTGAAGGAGCTGACGGAAATAGATGAGAGCCAAAGATGACACCCACACTCCAACATGTTGTCACTGTGTCTCCTTTAGGAAGTTACTTAATCCCTTCCTAGGCTACAGGGACAGCCATTTATTAAGATAAGTCGCTCTTTTGGCTAGCCGCCAAGTTTGCTGAAGATTTGCACAACCCAGAGACTCCGGAGGTTTTCTTAGAAAGACTCTGAACAGCTAATGTTGGATAGGACTGTGATGTATTTTCTTTTCAAAGCTATATATTTAATTATTTTTACAAAACAACCTTCTCTTCAAAGTACTCTCCATTACACTTAGTACATGGTCAAATCTGTGATTCCCTTCTTGGAAACACTTTTCAAACTCATCTGTTAGGATGGCTGACAGCACATTCCTCATTTTTTTTCTTCACCTCTCCAAATCACTGTCTTTCATGCCTCTCTGCATTCGCAGAAACAAAAAGAGGTCACACAGAGCGAGGTCAGGTGAGTAAGGTGCATAGGGGAAGAGAAGCATGCTACTTTTTGCCCAAAACTGACACCCTGCGATGGCTGTGTGCGCAGTTGCAGTGTGGTGGCACACCCAGTCCCCGTCAGCCACAGATCAGGCCTTTTTGGTCACACACTGTTATGCCCTATTTTCAAAACTTCTATATAGAAAGCTTGATAACAGTCTGACCTGGTGGAATGAACTCCAAATGTACTACAAGTTGACATTTTCATCCTTGTGGGAAGTCGACAGACTTCCAGAATGAGGTTTGTCATCAATTGACATTTCACCTTTTTTGAAATGAGAAAACCAGTTGTACACTTGAATGTTTCCCATAATGCTCTCCTTGTAAGTTGTATTCAACATCACAACAATTGCTGCGGCATTTTTCTCCAGTAGGAAACAAAATTTCACAGCCACATACTCTTCTCTTAAATCGGCCATCACACACACAAAAAAAAGTTCAAGTGAAATTGCTTTTACAAAAAAATTCACTGTGATCAGAGAGAACCTTCCCAGGCAACCCACTAGATGCACTAACTCAGAGTAAGTTGCTGGATGCTTGCTTAGCAGGGAAAAATGCATACATAAATGCTCCACTCTGCCCAGCACAATCCCACTTTTTGTGTGTATATCCCCTAGTATATTTCTGAAAGTCAACCAACGAAAGCTCTAAAAGTCACAGACTTATATATTACATTCTGTTCCATGTTGGCACCAAGAGTCCTAAGCCTTTACGAGTTATAAAGGTATGGCATTTATTGTTTCAAGATATTTCCAACTATGTAACAATTGTATAAATAGAGAGCAAGACTTTTCAACTTGGAGTGGGGACTTTGGGTGAGAAATTCAAAGTGATCTGTTTAATCGGACATTCTGACATTCCCAGACCAGCATCCCAATCTTACCTAGGGCAAAGAGTTCACCTGGTGACAGAATATATGAAGCAGATGCTTCAAAGACACTGTTTATCCTCCTCAATAGCAGATTCACCACATCCTTCCTTGTTTGTGAACGCTTGAATAGGACCAGCACAATCTGAGGAGAAAAGCAAAGGTCCTTGGCCAGGTAAAAATAGAAAACCCAGAAGCAGTAGATATAATGCGAAAAAAGAAAGGGCTTATTAACTTGAGACTACTCACCTCGCTTAAATATTCAATGACCTAGTGAGAACATCTAGAACTGATTGTAGCACCATGAGGAGGTAATGCCTTTGAAGTCTGTCCGCGATGACAGCCTGCATATAGCAAAGGACGTGAGGGTGCCAGAATGACCTGAAGAGAAATAAATATTAAGTCAGAAAGTTCAAAGGTGCTGAAATATTAAAATTGTTTTCTTACTATTGTGTGGGACTAGAGATCCCATGACCTCACCTCCTGTCTCTGTTCCTCAGAAGCATCTGTAGATGGTACCATCACTGAGGCAACAGGGAACAGTGTTGGGGGCAGGGTATACAGGCATGTCCTTGTAGTGTGGGGGATACCTGTATACTGCAGTCAGCAGGTAGAACTGGCCATCCATTTCACAGAACTCTGTCCTATGGGACAGGCTAGGTGGCAGTGCTTAACCGTAAGAGGAAAAGCAGATTTAATTATTCTAATGCACAATAAAATCAAGGTAAAAATCAGAATATCTTGAACCTTAGAGATCTTTAAAGATAATGGCTAAGTCATTGTGTTCTAATAACAATTGATAGGGTGGTATCTAACTCTCATAATAAGAAGACAACAATAGCAAATGGTACACAAAAGACTACTGTCAAACGCCATAATGGAAAATCATAGTTTTTTTATCCTGGTTCCAGAGATGAGACTTTTTACAGATGCAATATTCATCAACTGAAAAGAAATACAAACCTCCTCATGGAGGTTTAGGGCATGGCAATTCCACTATTTTTATATAAATAAACATCCTTCTAGCTTTTCTATTTCCTCTTTACTGAGGCAAGAGGAAGATCCCGAACTTTGAACTTTGAGAGCTGTAGAATACAGCCTGTAGGGTGACACGAAAAATAGAGAAACTGCAATTCTTAGAACCACTTTTTCAGTGAGGGTTGTAGTAGCCAGCTGAAAAAAGTTCCAACCCAAGGTCAAGTCTCAATAGGTATCATTGGTTCTCAGACTTGCCCTGTTATTCTAATTCACACATCATAACAGACAGCAGAACCTTCACATTGATATAGTGATCTGTGGAGTAAAACCATTAAGAAAGCAAAAGTCCCTGTAACTTCCCCATTGTTCCTAGAGACCAATATATTTAACACGAAGCAATATTATATCCCAAAGACAATGACCAATATGAGCACCACTCTGAAAGTTTTAAAGAATGCAGAAGTTGTGTCAAGTTGACATTAATTGATTCTTATTGCATTCAGCAACATCTAAATGGGCAGTGAAGAATGATGGTAGATTTCTGCAATTTAACAGAGTGGTAGCCTTAGCTCAGCTGCCAAGTCATTTGTAATTATCTACCAAAAGGCATCAGTGTAGGCCTGACATGTATTTTGCATCTATAAATATGGAGAACCTCCATCAATAAAAAGATCAAAAGTAGTACACACTTTTTCATAGGAAGGACAAAAGTATATACCATACTCAACATCCCCAAGGTAAGTTAATTCTTTTACTCTCTGGAAAATTATAGTGTACAAAGGGCTTGAAAATCTTCATGCTTTGCAAAATATAATATCTGTTCTCCACTACATGTGGTTGCATATTGGATATAATAATTTTAAAACATAGGCCAGTACCAAAGGTGAATAGGGATATTTCAGAATAATAATGTAATCAATACATCAAACAAAACATAAGATACATAACAATAAATATATTTTTACCTGGTAATAAAGTTCAAAATACATGCAGAAACAGAATTATAGAGTGAAAAAGACAATATTATGATAATACTTGGAAATTTTAGAAAGCTGTCTCAGGAATAGCGTATTAGTATAAAAATAAACAAGGGCCTAGGTACAAAATACAACACTATCAAGCACCTTGACCTAACAAATACTTCTAGAACACTAAGAATGTTTAAAATTTTTCACGTGATCAAAATCATGTAGAATACATTTTAAGAGCTATGACAAATTTAAAGGAGATTTAAATAACAATAAAGCAAATACTCTAAAGAGGTCCTGTGCAGCAGGTTTACCAATGCAAGATGTCAGTTGACCTCTTGACTGGAGCTTCAGTACGCATTGATTGTGTATCCAAGCAAGACAAATTCCTTGACAACTTCAATCTTTTCTCCTGTTACCATGGTGGTACCTACTGGTCCGCGTGCGAAGATGCTGGTCTTCTTGGCATTGAGTTACAATCATATCGAAGGCTGCACGACGTGGTCATCATCAGCAAGGGCTTCCAGTCCTCCTCACTTCCAGAAGCAAAGTTGTGTGATCCACATATCTCAGGTTAAGCCTTCCTTCAATCCTGAGGTCATGTTCTTCTTCATATAATCTAGCTTCTCTGAATATTTGCTCAGCATACAGATTGAATAAGTACGGAGAGAGGATATAACTTTGATGCACACCTTTCCTGATTTTAAACCATGCAGTATTCCCTGGTTGTGTTTGTACAACTGCCTCTTGATCCATGTATAGTTATAATATTGTAAACCCACAGGAGCAGTTCAACTATGATCTATAGGGTCACTATGAGACAAACTATAGATAGTAGAAAATACTAGTAATAGTAATACATATAATTAAGAAGAAATTGGTATGAAAGGTATATCAAGAACTCCTACAATTGATAATAAAAGCAAATCTGATAAATTAAAATAAATTTACAAAAGAATTTACATGCTATATGTAAATTCTATAGAATTTACATGCTATATGTAAAATTTAAATTTTCACATTAAAAATACATTATTAGGTATTAGAGATATGTATCTAAATTAAAATGTAGCATCACTACACAACCAATTGACTAGGAGGTAAGTTTAATTGAGAATATATATATATGTGTGTGTGTGTATATATATATGTGTATATATATATATATAATTTCATCCTTTGGTGCTAGTTTATTTTGGGAATTTTTAATCTTTTTCATTGAAAGTTGTCTCCTCACACAAAACTAAGCATTGTATCAAAATATGTTGTCAGAAATACTTGACTGTTATCCCTCCACCACTGCTAGATTAGATATATTAATATTCAGACAAGTAAGCAGCTTTTAGAATACCTGGCCCTCCCAAAAAGAATCAATTGTTTATGATTTACATTCATTATCTTCTCTAGAATCTCTAATATTGTGCTACTTTTAATTCTTTTTAAAATATTTATTTGTATAACCTAAAATTCAGTTCAAGAGTTTCTATGCATTTAGCATCTCAGTTAGCCCTCGCTACATTACTGCTTAAAGAGCCCTGCTGGCACAGTAGGGTATGCTTTGGGTTGTTAACCACAAGTGTTCCAAACCACCAGCCACTCCTCCATGGGATAGAGATGCGTCTTTCTTCTGTAAGAGAAGATCCGCAGGGGCCATTCTACTTGGTCCTATAAGAGTGTAGGAGTCGGAAGGGGCTCGCTTGCAATGAGTCTGGTTTTGGCTTTGACAATATGGATTAGCATCATTTTCTGAATATTCAAAAGCAAGAAAATTAAGGTCCAAAGTTTTATTTAAGGTTATATATCTAATGAATGGCAAAAGTAGACTTCAAGGTAGTCATTTCCTTTACATCCCCAAAACCCACTATCATCAAATCAATTTGACTCATAGTGGTCCTTTAAGACAGGTATAAATGCCCCTTTACGTTTGCTAGCCTGGAAAAAGCTGGAGGGTTTAAACTGCTGACCAGGCAGTTAGTAGCCCAAATGCATAATCTACTATAATGCCAAGACATTTTTAAGGTGTTGAGATTGATTATTGGAAATAGATACAATGTAAATATGTATAGAGGACAGGTTAATAAATTATGGCACAGCATTAATAAAAATCCATTAAAATACAAGATTATTAAGAAACAAAAACAAACAAAAATAAATAGAAATAATATCAGAAGTTAATAACATTAATAGTTTTTAGGAAGGGGATTGCTCCAACCTGGAATGTCATGGAAGAGGAACATTTAAAATATATATAGATATAGCTAGATAAATAGATAGAGAGAGAACATATGTACTTTTATATACAAGACTTATTGCATAATATTTATGTATTCATTTATTTTATAATAAATTACTTTTCAAATAACATATCATTTTATAGTTCAGTATAGAAAGAAAGAAAGAAAAATCTTATACCCTCAAAGTAGATATGCTGGCTCCACAATCCTTCCTGTTTTCATTGAAACACAGTGCATCCAAATGCACTTGTTAAGCTATAAACAGTTCATACATGGAAAGAAAAATGGTTCTGCTAATGTAGCCTGACACGTAGCTCTCAGGATGACAGTAGCGAGGCTGGTCAGTGGGTCTTCTGACAGCACATTAACAAATGGAAATTGGTTCTTTTGCCATACAGGGGACTCATTTCTTTAACTTGGCCTTCGTGTCACTTGTGATTGAACCACCCTAATAAGAGAAATGTGCTTTCTTCCTAGTTTGTGTTAGTTATTCCAAATCATTGAAAGCTATGAAATTTAAAAATTGAGATTTGATTTATAGAAGATGATAAGCTTGCCTTCTCGTGTTAATTGCAGTGGTGACGATAAATAGTCCGTTATCTCCAATACGGAGATTTGAATTGTTAAACCTATCCGCCTCACTTTAAACCCCACAGTTACATTACCCAAAGCAGGCTATAGTGTATCCCAAGTCCAAATAAATACTCAGTGTTGTGACAGTAAGTGTATCAGCCATTCACCTTGCTTTGAGGTTGATCTGGTATTGGATTTAGAGAAGGCCAATTCACACACACGGGCTGGAAATATTTCTAGCCACAAAAGAACAGATGAGGTTAAGTCATATCAGAGAAAGAACACAAGTTTAACATGAACCAAATAGATCATAGGAGTAAATCTCAGGTAACTGCATAGTATTGCTGACTATTATATGAAATGTCTTTATTGTGATTCTACACAGTCAAAGTGCTACAGACAGACATAGTGTAGATCTAGGACATCAGTATTTAAAATAACAGTTTATAAATTGGGTTGTGCCTGTTGTGATCAGACCAGGAATCAAGCTTCCAGCTGGTTTTCTACCTAGATTTCCATCCTGTCTCAAGCAACCTGCTTATAGCTCCTCCTAAGAGGACGGACTCAATGCCCCAGAAATGTTTGCTTTTTTTTCCCCATAGGATTTCTCTGAATCTTAGATCTACTCCTCTACATAGTGGGACAAGGACTACTAATGAATACAAAAGGCCACATTTTCCCTAAAACTTTTTAACACAGTAGTTGGAGAAAACTTTTTTTTCACCCTCCCACATTGTAGAAAATCCATTGTGTATTATGCCACTGGATTGACTGGAGAGGGATGAAGTGTGGAGAGGCAGAGGAAGACAATTTTTGCTTCTTATTTCTCTAACTTCTTTAGCCAGGAAACTCAACTCATTTATTTTGTTGATGCTATTAAATCTTTTTATTGGGAGCCCTTACAGCTCTTATAACATTGTATACATCGCTTATATCAAGTATATTTGTACATATGTTGCCATCATCATTTCCAAAATATTTTCTACTTGAGCCCTTGGTATAAGCTCCTCTTTTTTCCCCTCCCTCCCTCACTCTCCCACCTGCCGGAGTCCTGATCAATTATATAATTATTATTATTTTGTATCTTACACTGTCCATTGTCTCCCTTTGCCAACATGTCTGTTATTCAGCCCCTTGGGGGGTGGGGTGGAGGTTGTGCTTTATATCCAACCTTATGATGGGCTCTCCCTTTCTCCCCCTTCCTCCTCCCCAACCACCCCCCTACCCTCATGATATCACTCTCCCAATACTGTTCCTGAGGGGTTTATCTGGCCCGAATTCCGTGTGTCAAGAGTTCGTATCTGTATGAATGTGTGTCTCCAGTCAAGCCAGATTTGGAAGGTAGAACTGGACCATGGTAGTGGCGGGGAGGAAGCATTCAGAACTAGATGAACGATGTGTGTGTTGTTGGTGCTACACTGCATCCTGGTTAACTCATCCATTTTAAGAGAAATGCAAACCTTGTTTCTACAGTAATCACTATCAAGTATACTATGTTGGACCACTTTTCTCAGTTTTCTTAACAACCCAGATTCCACTGCCATTTAGTCTATTGCTCACCCTTGAGGACGCAGCTTCATAGGGTCTCAAAGGAAGGAGAATACCATCTTTTTTTCCCTTTCCCCTCGGAGAAGTTGGTGGGTCTTGTTAGAAGCCTAAAATATAACCCACAGTACTACCAGCAGACTGCCACCCACGGCGCCCCACCCTCCTTTCCACACAGTTCTGTCCAATTCCATGGGTTTCCAGTCACATTTGGCATCAGTTTAATATTAACTGAAACTGCTCATTTTAGCATGAAATTTCATTCCATCAAACCGCCTTGACATTTTAGAGAAAGTTAAACTGGTGACTGGTGCAAGGGAGAGGAGAGCCATAGAGTTGCTTCGTTGGGCCCTCTATCCCTTTATTCATCCACACATGTTGGAGGAAAAAGGAGGAAAGAAAAATGGGTGTTGATTTTGGTCATAGGCTATAACTGGTTTCCTTTCATTTTTGCCATCGGTGATGCCAACTGATATGTCATCTGTAGTCTTGATGAGGGAGCAGCTGTTCACATCCACAGACAGAGATGAAGAATCCCTATTCGTGACGATTAATGGGACACTTTGGTGATATTCATTGGCAACTCATAAATCTGAACTCCCATCTCATTCATTCGCTCTAATGGGCTTTCTTTCCCAAATGAAAAGATTTCTGTCCAACCAATATCTTTCAATATTCTTTGTCATCACGGTCCCCAGATCTGTAGACTGGAGCACAAGAGAAAGTCCCATATCTTAAATCTTCCTTGCACCTTGTAAGTTATGAGTGGACCTTGTAATTTTATTTCATGATTTTCTCTAAGCCATCTAACAGGGCTGAAATAAACCAAATCTCTGGTTAAGAAGTTATTTGGTTCAGCAATAAGGTATAGTCTCTTTCTTATCAACACATTTAAATCTTTTGAGTCATTTTCCTGGTATCTACTTTTCTTAGCATAGAAAACTAGTGGAGAGAGATCTAAATACAGGTATGTGCATATGCAAATATATTTATATGAGGATGGGGAAATAGATCTATGTGCATATATTTATAGGTTTAGTATTAAGGTAGCAGATGGACATTGGGCCTCCACTCAAGTGCTCCCTCAATGCAAGAATACTTTTTTCTATTAAACTGGCATTCCATGATGCTCACCTCCTGACATGATTGCTGAAGACAAAGCGGGTGCATAAGCAAATGTGGTAAAGAAAGCTGATGGTGCCTGGCTATCAAAAGATATAGCATCTGGGTCTTTAAGGCTT
Organism: Echinops telfairi; assembly: GCF_000313985.2. Lineage (NCBI taxonomy): Eukaryota > Metazoa > Chordata > Mammalia > Afrosoricida > Tenrecidae > Echinops > Echinops telfairi. Next base: position 13,583,554 of record NW_022103899.1, read on the forward strand.
GAAGGTAAACAAGTAGCCCTATAGCTGAGAAGCACCAAAGCCCACATGGAAGAAGCACACCAGCCTGTGTGATGATGAGGTGTCGACAGGATCAGGTATCAGGCATCAAAGACCCAGAATAAAATGTCAATGTGAATGGGGTGGGGGTGGGGAGTGTGGAGTGGAGGCCCAAAGCCAATCTGTAGGCAATTGGACATCCCCTTACAGAGGGTTGTGGGGAGAAGATAGGCCATTCAGGGTGCAGTATAGTACCAAGGAAACATATACCTTTGTGGTGTATGCTTTCTGTATGGTGTATGGTGCAGTATAGCACCGATGAAACATAAACCTGTCTGGTTCTTTAATGCTTCTTCACCCCCACTATCATGACCTTAATTCTACCTTACAAATCTGGCTAGACAGAGCATGTACATAGGTACATATAAGAGCTGGAAACACAGGGAATACAGAACAGATAAACTCTTTGGGACCAATATTGAGAGTAGCCATACCAGGAGGGGAAGGGGAAGGTGGGGGGGACAAAGGGGGAACCAATCACAATGACCTATTATAACCCCCTCCCAGGGGGATAGACAACAGATAAGAGTGTAAAGGGAGACATCAGACAGTGCAAGACATGGAAAAATAATAATAATTTATAAATTATCAAGGGTTCATGAGGGAGGGAGGAAGGGAGGGAGGGAAGGAGGGAGGAAGGGAGGGAGAAAGGGAGGGAGGGAGGGGGAAAATGAGGAGCTGATACCAAGGGCTCAAGTAATAAGAAAATGTTTTGAAAGTGATGGCAACAAATATACAAATGTGCTTGACACAATGGATGAATGTATAGATTGTGATCAGAGTTGTAGGAGCCCCCAATAAAATGATTTTTTTAAACTAGTGGATATATTGTCATTTTTATGAACAATGTCTGCCCCCATAGTCAACTACTTTCTTCATAATCTCATTAAGATAAAGTCACCAAACATGTCCTATACCTTTCTTTTTTCTTTTAAGGGGTTGTGATAACATAATTAAAATGTTCCTCTTTTGTTTTCAAAATTTAACTGTTCCATATTTCTTTTATTTCAAGAAGCTTTGGGAACATGTGAACAAAAATGTAACACTATCTGAGTTCAGAATGCTCTCTCACACATAGCATACTTTTCTGCATTTAAGAGTTTGGTGCCAAATTAAAGTCTGACCCCATGTGATTTATGTCCTCCTTCAATGAGCAAGTGTCATGCTGTGCTTCCAAAACACAGGAAGACCTAATGACTTCATGGCTTTCTTAACATGCCATGGGACAAGATTATCCTGATTGTCAGTGAGATATTTCAAGTACAGAATGAAAATATCCTTAGACCTTGGTTTATTTCAGGTATTAAGTTTAGACATCACCACAGTCAAATTTTTCTCTATTCTATAAAAGTTAAAAACACTAAGGCTCTTTTTACTATCCAAATAGTGGTTGTAAAATAAATATTTCTTAAACATAAATCTTATTAGTGGGTTACATACCCTTAATGGATTACTTACTCACTTTAAAATATATCTTCATCGCTCATTAAATATATTAAAATAAATTTTAAGACTGGTTAGTTTCAGAAATTGTTAGAGTGTGTCCATTCTTTAAAGGCACAGTTGCAGAGAGCGCCATTCCTAATTCAATTAGGCATGGAATAAATGATTGTTGTGTTTAAAATTTTAAATGGAAAATTCAGATATAATCAATGGTAATAAGGGTTTAAAGATCATGAATAAATACGAGACAATAAAATATGTATTACCAACTTTATATTGAAATATTTGTGTGATATTAACTCACAAATAATTACAAACTTTAAATAATATTAACATCAGCCCCAATCTTATATAACATTGTTAATTTCAGCCCCTTTAAGTGTTAGTTCTATGCCAAAAAGTGAGCTCTTTTACACAATTACATGTTTTATTCTTTAACCAATACTAGAAAATAGGAACAACTTATCATTTTTAGAGATGACCAGGTTAAGCAAAACCAGTTTAAGATTGCAAAGCAAGGGTGAGGGTGCAGTAATGAGCAACTGGAAATTGTTCAGAAATCAATTGTGGTGATTATTGCAGTCTTCTTAATATGATTGAGCAATTAAGCTGTATGAGATGTGATGTAATGCTAATAAAACTATTTTTAAATATTTTAACTAAAAATAGTTTATTTAAAATTAAAATATTTCATTAAAAACTGTTTTTAAATAAAACTATTTTTAAAACATCTATCTATATATATATATATTTTTTTGTTTCATGCACTTTTTTTTTAACATTTAATTAGGGGCTCATACAACTGTTATCCCAATCCATACACACATCAATTGTGTAAAGCGCATTTGTACATCGTTTCTCAAAACACT